>NC_088379.1:148070833-148371000 GCF_037993035.2 Macaca fascicularis
TCTTCTAGATGAATGTTTCCCAAATGTGCCTGAAAATAAAAATCATCTGAAAGCATGTTTAAAATGTCTAAAAATTATAAGCTGACCAAAAAAATTGAATTCAAACTCTATAATCTGACTTTGAATTCTCAGTGCAAAAAGCCTTGACTAAATGGTTACAAGTGCTCTCAGGTAATATCTGAGAAAACCTGATCCAGTCCAACTTTCTACCTGAAATTTCAATCCCAGCTTATGTGGTTCCTAATATGTTATGTTCATTAAAATCACTTGGTGCATTGTTTTTGTTTTTATATTGAGTCCAGTGCTTCTTCCCCAGACATACTGAATTTGACATACTGAATTTTGTTTTTATATTGAATCCAGTGCTTCTTCCCCAGACATACTGAATTAGAAGAACCTCTAGGGGCCGTGATGGTTAATTTTATGTCAACTTAACTAGGCTAAAGGATACCCAGTTAGCTGGTAAAACAGTATTTCTAGGTGTGTCTGCAAGGGTGTTTCCTGAAGAGATTATGTTTGCATTGGTGGACTGAGTAAAGCTCAGCCTCACCAATGCAATGGGCATCATCCAACCCATGGAGGGTCCAAATAGAAGAAAATGGCAGAGAAAGGACAGATTTGCTGTCTTTTCTTCAGCGAAGACATCTTCATCCATCTTCTCCTGCCCTGTGACATCAGAGCCCCTTCAGACTCAGACCAGGACCTACATCACTGGCTCCCCTGGCTCTCGGATTTTGGGACTTGGACTGGAACTATACCACAGGCTTTCCTGGGCCTCCAGCTTGCAAACACAAGATTGTGGGATTTCTCAGCCTCTGTCATTGAGTGAGCTAATCCCTTATATTAGGTCTCGTTTGTGCATATCTCTATGCATCCTACTGGTTTTGTTTCTCTGAAGACCCTGACTAACACAGGGATTTGTAATCTGTTTTTGTTTTATTTTGTTTCATTCTGTTATGGGGCTGGGGGTGGTGTTTGCCTGTTTATTAGTGTGCCCCAGATAATATTGAATCCCAGACTGGCTTGGAAGGAGCCCTCAGCCCCACTTTCCCTAACAGAATTTAGCCCATCTCTGCTTGGACACCTCCAAGCCAAGAGCCCAACCACTCCCCCCAACATAATTACAAATATTTTGTTTTCTCTACCTAGAAAAACTCAAACTTCTCCACTTTCCTTTTGCATATAAACAAAGCTAATCTATGAAAACAAGTACATATTTTTTTTTCCTACAATCAACGTATTGACAGTGAGTTGGAAGAAAGTTTTTGTGTGGTGACAATATTCTCTTCAGAGCAAGATGGGAGGAATGGAAAGGAGAAAAGGAAAATCTAGTGAAAACCTGTTATTTGGCAATGTGCATGAAAAACAATTAGTTGACTGGCTAAATTTGTAATGCTAACTAATAAATCCATCAGAAACAGCTATTTACAATACAGCATTACACATTTTGAATACTACAAAACTCAAGCTATTTGGGAATCTCTTTGAAAAAAACATTTCATTAAGTGAACATATTTCTTATTCTAAATTGATGTTTTGAACCTCTCTAACATTCTGAGAGATCACTAGAAAATTACCAAACTGAATTTTTACTTTTATTTCAGCAAATATATATTGAGAACTTTCTATGTTCAGGCAGTGTTTTTGACACTGAGGATGCAGCAGGAAACAAGACTGTCCAAAGACTCTACCCTGCTGTAACCTCCATTTGGGATGGGATTGGAAGGAAATAACCTATAACAAAATAAACACATATAATAAAATATCTGGCAAAAATGAGGCAATGAGGAAAATAAATCAGGATAAGCAGATAAAGAATGACTGAAAGACTTTTATGGAACACAGTATCCAGCACATCACTATTAACTGGCATTCATTAGTATGATTTATGGATGTACATCATTTTCTTTCCTATATGATGTTAATGATGCTGGCAATGCTGCTTTCCACATTTATGAATGTAGCTTTTAAAGAAACTGCAACTCGCTCCAAACAGAGAGTTTCGCTGGTCAAATCCAGCTTTCTGACTGCACATACCAAGGCAGGGCCTGTCACTGTTGCTGATTTTCCTAGCCTCACAGGCTGCTCAATACCTTGAATCAAAATGAGCCACCCCTGTCACATGCCATGTGCCACGTCAGCTCACTGACAACACCCCTCATTCATCACTAATGGCAGCCCCTGGGTGTCATGTCAACATTTCCGGATGGGCTTCTCGGTGAAAGCCTCCCTGGAGGTTTTTTACACTCATCTTACCACCAAGCAGCTGCTTCATAGTCCTGAGCATCCATCCTCAGCCAGTGTGCAGCCAGGCAAAGAGGCACACACGGCACCGTTTGCACACTGGCTGCTTTCCAGGGCAGCTGGTAAAGGCTAGTGTGATGCTGTGTTGCTATGTATTTATACAGTGATAATCACCTGTGAGGCATGGCGACAGGCTGATCAAACGATATGTCCAAACTAAACCTGGATACATTCACTACCTCTCAGAGAAGCAGGAAAAAGTGAGGCACAAAGAGGTGATAGAAATGCTAGCTTACAAAAACATGGAATTAGCGAGCTTAAAATGTCTTGTGTAGCATATTGTGGTGCTGACAAACATGGTGATACTAAGAGGCCTGGCCAAGTGTGCCCCATTCTTTAACTGAGTTACATATAAACATCACATCTTTTATGTTTATAGATTGTTTAGATTGAAAGCCCTTTTATAGACATTGTATCACAGTACGTTCGCTTGGTTTTCACTGAAAATATTTTTGACTACATCATAAAAATAAAAATTTAATAAAATAACATTTTAAAATCTGTTGTTTAGAAAATTTGACTTTATTACCCACAGACAGATGATGTCTACAGTTAACTCAAAATTATCTGTGTCCACAGACAGAAACAATGGAATACATTGTAGATAATCTAAACTCCACTTATACTACACTGTACCACAGAATTCAATTAACTGCATAAGGGATATATCAAATGTTTTGTTTTACCCATTTTACAACAAATTATTTCATCTCCACTAGTTACTGCTGCCCTGACCTCATCTGGAAACTTCCCTAAATTCCCTGTCTACTTCATGCATAACTCCTTTTCTTGCTCCCTTTCTCTAAAGACAAATATGTCCTAAGGTTCAAGATACATGTTTGGTCGTTCTCTATATCTACTCTCTTCCCCAAGATCTCATCTGCCTTCACATCTTCAACTTTCTTCTCTTTGCGAATGATTCATAAACCTTTATCTTCTACCTGTAAATCGATTCTATGGGGAATGCTCCATAAAAGGTAAAAAAACAACTGACCATTCATTTGGAAAAAAAAAAATAAATGCAGATTCTATCTTCACACTATGTACAAAATTGAATTGTAGGTAGATTACAGAAAAAAAGTCTTAAAAAGTTTTTCTACAAAAGTACAACATAGTCATAAAGTTTGGAGATAGATAAATGATAGACAAACTGAACTGCTTTGATAATATCCTCTGAGATATGCCAAAGGGATAGGTTTATTCAGGAAAATCAGAGATACAAATCAGCACATCACACATGCATGTTCAGGGACTGATGGAAATATAATGTCAATGAAACACATTAGTTGCAACTTTGTAATGCATTGAACTACGTGGCACTAAAGAGTGACAACACATTGAGCATATCATGCAATGTCATGAAACATATCCATTATAACACAATATCAATAATCCTTTTATTATGCATATTTACTTGTGTTTCCAGACTTTCTGATAACCTTGTTTAAGAACAAAGTATACGATTATTTTATTTAAAACCATAGGAAGAGGGAAACATTTCTACTACATCATAAAACTCAAAAGCCATGAAGTAAATATTTTAAATGCATTTTATAAGGCCCCAAAGAATGCAAACTGATAACAGAGATCATCTTTAGTGAGTGGAAAATTTATATTTATTCTAAAAATGTCTTAGTTATTTTATTTTTTAGTAATGAGAATATTGCCACAGATTATTTGTATAAATTTTTAAACCATAGACATAAAAAGTACTATACAGTACTCAACTAAGTCACTACTAATCAATATACTTATTGGAATAAATTTATCTGTCAAAACACTTTTTAATATTGCTGATAAAAACACAAAATATGACTAAGGAAGAGTAAACATATACAGAAGAAGAAATTTATCTCTCCAAGTTATTCAGAAAGATGACCAATTACAGAAATCTATTAGAAATGATAGGAAAAAAAATACGGCTATCTTGATTGGAAATGTCAGAAACAAGAAAAGAAAGTTTTGAAAAACAACAGGACAATAAATTATGGATTAAAACAGCTGCTTCTGACCAGGCGTGGTGACTCACGCCTGTAATCCCAGTACTTTGGGATGCCAAGGTGGGCGAATCACTTGAGGTCAGGAGTTCGAGACCAGCCTGGTCAACATGGTGAAACCCTGTCTCTACTAAAAGTACAAAAATTAGACGGGCATGGTGGTGGGCACCTGTAGTCCCAGCTACTCAGGAAGCTGAGGCAGGAGGAATTGCTTGAACCTGGGAGGCAGAGGTTGCAGTGAGCCAAGATCACGCCACTGCACTCCAGCCTAGGCAACAGAGCAAGACTTCATCTCAAACAAAACAAAACAAAACAAAACAAACAAACAAACAAAATCTGTTTCCCAAGGGTTTTTTTTTTTTTGTTTTCTTCATTGCAACACTAGCACTTCAGTATATAAGTATTCTATTCTATAGGGGAAAAAAAACTACTTCATCATCCAAAAAGTTTGAAAGAAACCTTGGCTAAACATGAAAGTATTTCTTAACTTCCAGACTTCTTGAAACCCTTAACATATTCATGAACATGGTGAGTCTCAACCCAAGGGAAATAGTATCAAAAGAATGATACATTGATTTGATTACAAATCCTCTTTTCCATGGTAGTTATTAATGGCCCATGTTTTGCCAAATTCTTATCAGTATGTCAAGGAAGGTGCTTAAGTTAAAATAATGAGTCCCAAAAATAGAAATTACAAATTGCCCCCCTGATTCCTTAGCTCACTAAATAAACCTAGACCATACATAGGCTGCACCATGTGTTTCCTAGGACAAAAATGATAGTCAAAAGTTTTAGAAATTCTTAGGAAATAATAGCCTATTTATCTCAATATGTATCCCAGATATTCAAATTTGCATCCTATTTACCAAGGGTGTATCTGAGCTTCAGGGAGTATTTTCTCTACCACTATTACTCATCTTTTATGATCTGTAGTTAAAACATATATACTGTTTTAAACGATTTTTCTTTTGAGACAGAGCTTCATTCTGTCACCCAGGATGGAGTGCAGTGACATGATCTCAGCTCAATGTAACCTCCACTTCCTGGGTTCAAGCAATTCTCCTGCCCCAGCCTCCCAAGTAGCTGGGATTACAGGCATGCACCACCATGCCCAGCTAATTTTTGTACTTTAGTAAAGACAGGGCTTCACCATGTTGGCCAGCCTGGTATGGAACTCCTGACCTCAGGAGATCTGCCCCCTCGGCCTCCCAAAGTGCTGGGATTACAGCTGTGAGGCACCGTACCCATCCTCCCATCAATAGCTTTTGAGTTCAGAACTTTGTATCTCTGGATGTATTTATATTAAAACACTGCACACCAAAAATTGTGTAGCAAAATTTCTATAATTCAAATTATTTAGACTGATTAATAGTGTCTATATTCACAAATAAGTCAAATTACATATAATAAGTACATTATAGATTTATACTCAAAGAGAAGAACTAGCTCTAGAAAAGTTTACACAAATGAAATAAAAGTATATGTAATATGTAGGGGAATTTTTATTGTATATTAATTCAAGCACAAGTATATGTGTTAATATACATTTATATGTGAATCTATACATATATTAGGTATCTCCTTTTCCTTTCCCTTATCATTAAAAAAATCAGTGAAAATCCTTAGTGGAATATGGCCAAAAAATATATCTGTTCTAGAATTGCAACGTTCTAAACACAAAGAAAAGATAACTGTTTAAGGTGATGAATATCCCAATTACCCTAATTTGATCATTATATGTTATATGTATGTATCAAAATATCACATGCACCCAAAATATGTACAACTATGATATATGAATTTAAAAATGCAAAAAAAGGAAAGACCTCTGTTCTGACCCAGATTTTTTTCCCTTTACAGTAGACTGCAAACACTACAGGTCAGGAATCAGATCACACAATTGAGCAAAGATGTGGATATATTTATACTTTTAGAATGACATTAAGCATACTCCCTAGTTGCAGAGGCTTGGAAAGTTTACCATTTAGTCACTCTATACCTACAATTAGATGGACTGCAATCAGATTTCAGTATTTTCTAAACAATGTCTAAGAAGAAGAGGCTAGCAAACTATAGCCCTTTGGTCAAATCCAGCCAGTACCTGTTTTGTGAGTATAGTTTTATTGAAACACAGTCATGCCTGTTCATTTTAAATATTGTTGATGATTATTTTCATGCTACAATGAGGACTTGCAATAAAATTTCCTTTATGGCCAAGAAAGCCCAAAATATTTACTAGCTTGCCTTTACAAAGAAAGTTTGAGGAGAAACTGAGATGGTAGACTAGATGCAGCTGGGAACCACCTCACCACTAAAATATTGAGTAAACTATTACACTTCAAACAGATCTTTTGAGAGAAAACACTGAAAGTCAATAGACAGACAATGCAGACACTGCAACTGAAGAGGGAGGAAGCTGGGAAGGCTGCATGTAGCTGCTGAGCACTAGGACCAGCTCCTGGTCCTAAACAGATCCTAAGGAAGGAGTGAGTGAAGGAACTCCACAGCACCACACTCCCACCATGGACCTCTGGGATGCTAGCTACAAGAGATCCCATGATCCCTATAGACATTTGAATTGGAAGGGGGAACTGCCCAGATATCAGGCAGAGTCAAAGCTCAAACCTGTGCAGAACTGAGGTTTCATGGTGCGCGGAGCCCCTGCAATAAAATGCAACCATAGAAGCCCATCCCCCAAGGCTCTCTACCTTGGTCTGGTGTCTGCTGCCCCTACTACTGCCAAGCTGGAAGATAACAAGGCTACCTGTCCCACAGGATCAGGGCATATCTGATCTGTGCACCCCCTTGTCCACTGGCCCCTCAACCAAGACTGCCTACCTGGTCACTCCTGCGGGAGTGCCCACAGCAAAATCTCCACTGTCCTGGTTGAGTGTTTGACTAGCAAATCTGGGAGAAATTTGGTCCCCCAGCACAGCTGGCGCTCAACCCTGAGGGACCAGAGGACAAAACCACATGCCCAGTCCCAACACCTCAGGATTCGAACACACCACACAGGGGTCTCAAGCTGAGACGTGTGGTCTGAACTTGAGCAGAGGAGGAACCACCACTCTCAGAACACTGAGAAGAGTGTGGGTCAGGGTCATGTGCTGACACAGGAGCTGGGCATCCCTCCCTTAACAAGCCTGGTCCAGGAAGGGTATAGCTGGTTAGCCAGCTGCAGCTTCTGTCCCAGGGTTCCCCAAGGCCTGAAACACCTGGAGCAGTCCAACAATATGGGCAGAGAACGCTTTGGACAAGTTTAGCCGGTCAGGCCTGCTCCAGGGACAGATAATGGAAGAAGACCTGGTCAGGGGAGTGTGAGCCATGTAGGGACCACAGTCATCTGCTGGGCTAAAAGCTTTAAACCATGGGCACCACACAGCTGCACACCTGCAGCGCAAACACCCTGCCTGGGGATCCTCCCTGCTGACCCACTGCCTCACCAGACCAACAACAGACAAAACCCACAACCCACTCTGACTCTGCGAAGCTCAGAGGCCCAGCAGGTCCCCAGAGTACTTCAAGTCTCGTGGTGACTTAACCTTGGACTCACATCAGCCCTAAGGGAAAAGGGGGTGCAGCCCATTTAAGAAATGTGGATGCAGAGCCAGTAATTGAAAAGGGATACCCCAAGACCCAGGAACAGACTTGGTGAGGAAGTCACTGTCTCCATCCTCATCTCCTCTGTGCACAGCACTGTTGCAAACACACTGAAATGGAAAAGAGGTGCATGCCTGAGTAAAAGCCTATCTTCTGGCCCATCTACTGGATCACAGTCTGAATTCTACCACCAAACAAAAGTAAATTCCTTCAACCTGCAATTACTGTGAAATGCAATGCAGGAAACTATCCACAGATAAGAGACCTGAACAGAGCCTTGGCCCTCTGAAAGCACCCGGAAAATTTGCCAACCAACTATACACAACATACACCACAGCCAAACCCTGAAGGAGGAAAAAAAAAAAAAGAATATAAAAACAAAAATCCCTCTCCAAATGACAGCAATTTCAAAAATAAAAAGGAATGTCAGCTCCTTCAGATAAGAAAGAATCAGCACAAGAACTCCAGCAATTCAAAAAGTCAGAGTGTTTCTTTACCGCCAAAGGATTACACTAGCTCTCCAGCAATGGGTCCTAAACAGATTGAAATGTCTGCAATGATAGACATGGAATTCAGAATCTAAATGGCAAGAAAGCTCAATGAGATTCAAGAGGAAGTTGAAATACAATCCAAGGAAGCCAGGAAAACAATCCAACAGTTGAAATACAACATAAGAACCAAACCGAACTTCTGGAATTGAAAATTTCATTACAGGAATTTCAAAATACAATTGGAAGCCTTAATAACAAGTTAGGCCAAGCTGAAAAAGGATTTTAGAGCTCAAAGACCAGACCTCCAAATCAATCCAGTTAGACAAAGGTAAAGAAAAAACATTCTTAACAATGAACAAATCTGTGAGAAATATGGAATTATGTAGAGGGATCAAACTTACATCTCATTAGTATTCTGAGAGAGAAAGAGAGAGAGAGTAACCTTAACTTGGAAAACATATCTGAGGATTTAATCCACAAAAATTTCCCCAATATTACTAGAGGTTTACATGCAAATTCAAGAAATTCAGAGAACTTCTACAAGATACTTTACAAGATGACCTTCCCCAAGACAAATAGTCATCAGACTTTCCAATGTCAATGTAAAAGAAAAATTCCTAATGGCGGCTAGAGAAAGGGCCAAATCACTTTTTAAAAAATAATAAAGAAAGAAAAACCTCCTCAGTCAAACAGTGAACTTCTTGGCAGAGACTCTACAAGCCAGAAAGCATTGAGGGCTTATTTTTAGCATTCTTACCAAAAAAGAAATTCCAACTAAGAATTTAATGTCCCAATAAGTTAACCTTCATAAGTGAAGGAGAAATAAAACATTTTTCAGATAAGCAATCTTTAAGGGAATTCATTACCACTAGACCAGCCTTAAAAGAAATTCTTCAGGGAATTCCAAACAATGGACATAAAACAGCAATAGCTGCTACCATAAAAACATACAAAAGAACATAGCTGGCCGGGCATGGTGGCTCACGCTTGTAATTCCAACATTTTTAGAGGACGACACAGGTGGATCACCTGAGGTCAGGAGTTCAAGACCAGCCTGGCTAACATGGTGAAACCTAGTCTCTACTAAAAATACAAAAAACTAGACAAATGCGGTAGCAGGCACCTGTAATACCAGCTACTTGGGAATTCTGAGGCAGGAGAATTGCTTGAACCTGTGAGGCGGAGGTTGCAGTGAGCCAAGATCATACCATTGCACTCCAGCCTGGGTGACAGAGTGAGACTCCATCTCCAAAAAGGAAAAAAAAAAAAAACAAAAACAGCAAAGAACATAACCCATAGACCCTATAAAAAACTATACAATCAAGACTGCAAAGCAACCAGCTAGCAATACCATGGAAGGATCAAAACCTCACAAATTAATATTAATCTTGAAAGTGAAAGACCTAAACATCCCACTTAAAAGGCACAGAGTGGCAAGTTTGATTAAGAAAATAAGACCCGACCTTCTGCTATCTTCAACAGACCAATCTCAAATGTAATAAACCCATAAGCTCAAAGTAAAGGAATGGAAAAAGATCTATCACACACAAAAAAAAAGAAAAAAAGGCGAGTGTCATTATTCTTACATCATATAAATCAGACTTTAAACCAACAACAGCAAAAAAGGAAAAAGAAGGTTACTGCATAATGATAGAAGGTTCAGTCCAAAAATAAGACCTAACTATCCTAAATATACATGTATTCAATATTGGAGCAACAAGATTCATAAAACAAGTACTTGTAGACCTATGGAAGGACTTAGAAAACCACATAACACTAGTGGGAGTCTTCAGCACCCCACTGACAGCGTTAGACAGATCATCCAGGCAGAAAACTAACAAAGAAATTCTGAACTTAAATTTGACACTTGACCAACTGGACCTAATAGACATCTACAGGACATTCCACCCAACAAGTACAGAATGTAAGCTCTTCTCATCTGCACATGAAATATACTCTAAGTTCAACCACATGCTCAGCTATAAAGCAAGTCTTAATAAATTTAAAAAATAGAAATCATATCAAGCATATTCTCACACCTCATGGAATAAAAATAGAAATTAATACCAAGAAGTTCTCGCAAAATCACACAATTACATAAAAACCAAACAACTTGCTCCTGAATGATCATTGGGTAAACAAAATTAAGGCAGAAATCAAATACTCTTTAAAATAAATGAAGGAAGAGATAGAATATACCAAAACCTCTGGGATGCAGCAAAAACAGTGTTAAGAGGAAAGTTTAGAGTGCTAAACACATCAAGAAGTTAGAAAGATCTCAAATTAACAATCTAATATCTCAGCTAGAGGAACTAGAAAAACAAGAACAAACTAACCCAAAAGCTAGCAGAGGAAAAGAAATAACGAAAATCAAAGCAGACCTAAATGAAATTGAGATCAAAGCTTCATGCAAATAATCAATAAAATGAAAAGTATCCTTTGAAACGGTGAACAGGATAGCTAGATTAACAAAGAAAAAGAGAGAGAATATCCAAATAAGCATAATTAGAAATGACAAAGGTGGCATTACAGCTAATCCCACAGAAAAGCAAATAATCCTCGGAGACTATTAATGACACCCCTTTGCACACAAACTAGATGATCTAGAGAAAATGGCTAAATTCCTGGAAACACACAACCTTCCAAGACTGAATTAGGAAGAAATTGAAACCCTGAATGGACCAGTAAAATGTTTCAAAATTAAGTCACTAATAAAACAACCTACTAACCAAATAAAGCCCCGGAACAGATAAATTCACAGCCAAAATCTACCAGACATGCAAAGAAGAGCTGATACCAATCTTACCAAGAATATTCCAAAAAATATCTAGAAGCGATGCCCCACTAACTCATCCCATGAAGCCAGCATCATCTTGATAAAAATATCTGGCAACGACACACACACACAGACACACAGACACACACACACACACACACACACACACAAAATATACCGGCCAATATACCTGATGAACATAGACACAAAAATCCTCAGCAAAATACTGGCAAACCAAATCCAACAGCACATCAAAAAGTTAATTCCCCACAATAAATTAGGCTTCATTCTGGGGATGCAAGGTTGGTTCAACACATGAAAATCAGTAAATGTGTTTCACCACATAAACAGAATTAAAAATAAAATACATAGAAATATATACCTTATTGTCAGTGTCATTGCTATTAGATTTGGTTTGGAATTGAGTCTGCATATATGTGAATATTGGAGTTTTCTGAGCATTCACAATTTATATTAATGAGATTATATTTTAAGGTTCTGACTAAAGAATGTAGTAAAGCTGTGCTTTTTTTTCAATACTACCCCATGCTTCAAAAACGTGCTCTTCTGAGAGCGATGAAAAGCTCCAATCTCATAGAGAACCACTGGTTCACTTCCTAGAGAAATAAACCTAATGAAAAATAAGTAAGGCTTCTATACAGAAAACAATAAAACATTACTAATATAAATTTTAAAAGATAAGAGAGAGAGAGAGAGAGAATGCTTCCAAAAATTGAAAGGTTCAATTTTGAAAGTTAACAATTCCTTTCAGATTGATCTGTAAATTTAATGGAATAGCAAAAAAATTCACAAGAAATTTTTATAGAACTTGACAAACTTATTCTATGATTTATGTGGAAATCCTAAAAACAAAGAATAAAGACAACTTAAAGAATAAATTTGGAGTGTTTGCACTACCCAGATATCAAGACATATTATAAACCTCAGTAATAAGAAATCATGGTTTTCATGCAGGAGATATAAACAGACCAATGAACAAAAACCAGGATCCAGAAAAAGAAGCAAGCATAAATATTTACTTGATGTATGACATATAAATTTTACTGAGTCTTTTGTTAATCTACATGATATAAAAATGAGTCTCAATTCCTATCTCACATAAAAATCAACTCCAAATATATTGTAAGACTGAATGTGAAATGTAAAACAGTAAAACTTCTAAAACATTTCAAAAATCTTCTAGACTGTGGACATGACTCTTACAGACCCCATCAATTCCTGTTTGCTGGTGTTCACATCATATATAGTGCCATCCCCTTTGCTGTGATTTGCTTCTAACTAATAGAATATGGCAAAGGTGAAGAAATTTCAAATGTAATTAAAGCCTCAAATAATAACTTACTTGGAGTTATTATCAAAAGAGATTATCCCATATGGTCTGACTTACTCAAGGGGAGGTCTTTAAAAGAAGGACTGGAACCTCCTCAAAAAAGGGACTTTCCTTTTTGACTTGATGAAGTAAGAAGACTGGTTGAAGAAGCCTCCATGATAAAGAACTGCAAGCTGCCTCCAGAATTACAAGTGGCCTCCATCACTTGAAGTTAGCCATCAGCCAAAAGTCAGCAAAAATCCACAGCCGTCATTCATACAGTCACAGAAAAATTAATTCTGCCAAAACCTGAATTAACTTAGAAGTAGATTCTTCCCAGTCAGGTCTCCAGATGAGAATACAGCCCAGTCAATACCTTAATTTCAGCTGTGTGAGGCCCTGAGCAGCTAATTCATCCTCAGACTCTGACACATAGAGACAGTGAGATCATATTATTTAAGCTGCTGAGTTTATCTAGCAACAATAGAAAACTAACACAATGACTTTACCCTAGGCAAAGATTTTTTGGATAGGATGCATAAAAGCTCTAACTATAAAGAAAAATATTGATAAATTAACTTCATTAAAATTAAGAGCTTCTGCTCACCAAAATTACCATCAAGAGAGTAAAAAAGCAAGCTGTTAAGTGTGAGAGTATATTTGCAACCATATATCCAAAGAATGAACTCCACTCTGTAATATATGAGGAACTCCTATAAATCAATAAAAAACATATAGACAACTCAATTTTTAATGGAAAAAAGATTCAAACGGGCACTTCACAGAAAGGATATCAAATGGTTTGTTTTTATGAACAGGTATTTAGCATCATTATTCTTTCAGTAAAATAAATGTTAAAGTCAAAATTTAAAAATCGCTACAAATACACCAGAGTAGCTAACAGTTAAAAAAAAAAAAAAAAAACCTAAACCAAACAGTGGCCAGAGTATGATACAACAAAATCGCTCATACTCTGGTGGTGTGTAAATTGCACAACTTCTTCTGAAAATTGAAAATGGCTTTAGAGTGTCTACCAAAGATGAATGTACACATATCCTATGGTCTTTCAATTCTACATCAAAATACATATCAGACAAAAATGTGTACAAATACCATGTACTAGATTATTTATATTCTTGAGTATTCATATTTGGCTATACTTAATAGTCAAGACCTGTAAAGGATTCAAATGTTTGTTAATAATGGTATGGATTAACAATTGCAATACATTCATGCAAAGGGATACTATACAACAATTAAAAGAAATGAATAATTACCACATGTACGACACAGACAAATATCACAAACAGAAAGATGAGTGGAAGAATCCAAACATAAAAGAATACATACTGCATGAGTTTATTTATATAATAAACATAAGGTTCAGAGGAGTCAAAACTGATTTATGGTTATAAAAGTCAAAATGCTAAATACAGTGAGGTACTGAGTGGAAGTGTGGCAAAAGGAAGTTTTCTAGGTACTATTAAATATTCTTTTTTTAATCTGTAAGGTAGTTACAAAAGTGTGTTTATTTTGAAAATTTATAGAGCTATACACTTAAGATTTGTGCACTTTTCTAAATGTATTCTATATGTCAGTAAAAATTGACAAAGACTATACAAATAAGTAGGTTAATCAAAAAGTTTCAAATCAGAAGAGGATTGTAGAGTTAGAGTTAGTTCAGTGTGATTTTGGTACCAGGATGGACAAAAAACCAATGAAACAGAATACAGTGTCCAATATTGGAAGCACACTTGTAGGGTCATTTGATTTATGATACTAGTCCATGACTTGGAAAACGTCAGAGCCCAAACAAACAGAAGAAAAGAGATAAAAATACTAGGCACAATAATCAAAACATATAGAGGAACTGAGGGAGTGGATGCAAAGCAGAGAGAATGGATACTCACTCAAGAACTCTGGTGAAGGTTTCCTAAGAAAGGCTTTCTGGAAAGCCTGCAAGTGGTGACACATGAAAGCAGCAGACAATAGTAAGTACAGAGTTACAGAGCAAACCTTGTTCTCTGGGGAAAAGATCACTTCCCTAACAATGGGTCACAATCCTCAAAAGAATGTGAAATCAATGCTACATCATCAACTTGACTGTATTGACTAGGTAGTAGAATTAAAATGAGATGTAAATTAAATTATTAAATTAAATTAGATATTTTTTGCACATAACAAACTGCCCCTAAAGTTTAGAGGATTAAAACAACTAATTTACTATCTCTTATGATTTTGTGGGCCAGGAATCTGGGCAGGCTAAGCTGAGCATTCTTCATGCTCCACAGTGTTAGTATCTGTAACTTGATGTTACATAGTTTGTGAATGGATTTATCTATGGGGTCCAAGAAAGCTTCACTTACATGTCTAATGCCTCGGCTGGAATAGCTGCAAGGCTGGCTGGGTTCAGCTGCTGGGTTCCAAGGCTGGCTGGGTTCAGGATAACCCCCCGTGGCCTCTCCAGAATGGCAGTCTCAGAGTATCTGGACTCCTTATACGGCAGCTCAGTATTCCCAGTGTTCCAGAAGTGAGCATTCCAAGAGATCCACACAAAAGCTGCAATACTTCCTATGATCTGGCCTTGGAAGTCTTATAACACCACTAGTCCCCTTTCTTTTGGTCCAGCAAGTCAACTAAGCCAACCCAGATTTAAGGGGAGAAGTGTGAAATAGACTATCACTTATAGAAGAAAAAGCATTCAGGGAAGAATGGGAGTGATGCCAGCCTTCTTAGAGACATGCTATCATACCCCATCATTTCCTTGTTATACCAAGACATTCTTCATACTAAGTCAGTAACATCCTTTGCATCACTAGAGGAATTACAAAGTTTTTAAAGCACAGAAAAGTTAGATTTTAGCTTTTGCATGAGAATGGGTATCAACAACTAAATCAGCTGATGGAAGGTGTGACAATAGATGCCAGCAAGGACAGTTGATGGTTGAGGAGTAGATGCCCTGCCCCTCTGGCACTAAGCACTGGAGGAAGCTCCGTGTGTGTGTGTGTGTGTGTGTGTGTGTGTGTGTAAATATTATATACATATATATATAGAGAGAGAGTACACTTTTCTATATGTATGCTATACATCAATAAAAATTGACAAAGACTATAAAAATAAATAGGACAATCAAAAAGTTTCAAATCAGAAGAGGATTGAAGAGTTAGAGTTAGGTCAGTGTGATTTTGGTACCAGGATGGACAAATAAACCATATGTATATGTATATGTATATGTATATGTATATGTATATGTATACACACACACCTTCTTGGGGAGAATGGAAAGGGGAAAATCCTGTATGGTTTCAGAAGTTCTTGAAATGACTAAGTTTATCTTAAAGTGACAATGGTTAAATTTGTGCCAGTAGGCAGAATGGACAGGGCAGAAATTAATTTCAGTTGTAGGAAAATAATATCATACTTTTAAACTCCTAAATTTGTGGTAAATTAAATACATACCTATAAAATTGCTTTAAGTGTATGTTCCTATTGGCTTGATCATCTTAATTATTAATTAATTCCTATAACTACAATTCAGGAAGAGTTAACGCTGACGAGCAATTTTTCCTGTCTACCTATTTCATTTTTCCTGAAATCTTCATATTACTCTTGTACTCTCATAGCAAAGAGTGAACTATCTTACTATTTATTTCAATTCTATAGTCTAGATGACTTTTAAAATCCAATTTGTCTTAGACATAAAATATTTATTATTTTAAACACTTGTTAATTTCTATTGACTCATGGTCTTCTAAATATTATACCTCTGAGATTGTCTAGCCCATTACTTCTAAAGGAGCCCTTAACATAATACCTAGTCAGGTTCATTATTGTTTGTTTTCTGGGAAACTTTTGTCCTTGAGTAGAGTTACAATAATTCTTCAGAGACAGTTAGGCAAATATTCACTGAGATAAGCCACTAGATATAACTGAAGCAAGAAAAGGTGCTTTTAAAAGACAGAGACAAAACTTCAAAAAGTAGAATTTCAAGGGGCAAAGATAAATCACAATTGCAAATCCATTCGCCATAAACAGAATAACAGTTGTACAGGATTAGGAAACACACACCAACTACTGAGTCAGACACAAACACACTATAGTCTTTCCCCAATAGAATGACGAGCTGTCCTTTTCCCATTGTAGCTTCCGTTTTGTCCCCTTCCATCTGTACTACACCCAAAATTCTTGTGCCGACAGCCATAGGGAAAGTTCTACTCATGCTCAAATTTAGGTATAATCAGATCTAACTCTAAAATTTAAACACCCTCCCACATGAAATACCAGTATCTCATACACACACACACACACACACACACACACACACACACTCTAACTCAATGTAAAAAGATTTTCTTCTGAATATGTTATTTCACTCTCAATTCAGCCAACATAAAAGAACATTGTCATATTAATTATCATACTGTTCTTTCAGCAATCTCAGCCCCTGCAGAAGCCTGAGTCACTGATAATATCAAAACAGTGAAACATGAGTCACTGATAATATCAAAATATCAATAGCAGCATATCAAATCTTCTTCCCACCCTATCCCCAATACCCTGCATTACTAAATTCATCCTTTCTAAGGAACTGTGACACTCACGAGATATTCCCGGCAACCTGGTCTTCAAGTCAGGTTGTGACTTCAACCCTCGTCAGCTCTGAGAATGCCATTTCTCTATACACACAAAGACTTGTACAATAACATTCATAGAAATCTTATTCATAATGACCCCAAACTGTAAAAGTCCAGGGCCCATCAATAGAAGAATGAATAAGAAACCTGTGGTATATCCCTATAATGGAATATTATCCACTAATGAAAAGGAATAAACTACAGATACATGCAACACGTTTGATGGATCTCAAAAGCATTATATAATACTAAGTGGGAAAAAGCCAGACACAAAAGACTATATATTTTTGTACTACATTTGTATGATATTCTAAAATAGGAAAAACTAATCTATAGAAAAAAATTAAAGATTATTTTCTTCTGGGTATGGAGGTAGGGTCTGCTTGGAGAGGGTCCTGAGGAAATTTTCTTGGGTGTGGTAATGTTCTATATCTTGATATGGGTTTGCTTTCAACAAGTGTATGGATTGGTCAAAACTTGGTAACGGTGTTGGTAATATTTGTACATTTTAGTTATATATTTTGTGTAATAAAGAAAAACAGGCTGGGCGCAGAGACTCATGCCTATAATCCCAGCACTTTGGGAGGATGAGGAAGGTGGATTACTTGAGCTCAGGAGTTTGGGACCAGCCTGGGCAACATGGCGGAACCTTGTCGCTACCAATAATACAAAAAATTAGCCAAGCATGGCGTTGCACGTCTGTGGTCCCACCTGCTTCGCAGGTAGAGCCAGGAAGATCACCTGATCCAGGGAAGTGAAGATTGCAGTGAGCCATGATTGTACCACTGTACTCCAGCCTGAGCAACAGAGTGAGACGCCATCTCGATTTCTTGAAAAAGAAAGGAAATTAAAAAGAAAAACAACAACCCAATATTGAATTCTAGTGAATTATATGCATACTGAAATATTTAGGGGGAAGGGCAATGACATCTGAAACTTACACTGACATGCATCAAAAAGATAAAATGGATGAATGAATAAGGGAATACATAGACACCTAAGTGATAAAGCACCTATAGGACAATATAAAGGATAGAATTATGCTATGGTTATATATTTTTTCAATGTAAAGTCCTTTTAACTGTGCTGTATATTTGAAAAATATCATAATAAAATGATTTTTTTAAAACCCAGCATCTCATACCTACCCTGCCTGAAAAACTCTTCTGGATTAAAGACTTACCACCAATTGCATCTTCTCCAGATGGGTGGGTCTGAAGGAAAACTTCAAGGTCCTGAAGACTTGGGGCCAGGATACCCAGCAGCTTCTTTTCCAACACTGCTGACTTGTTTAAGAGTTGGACTGGAGTCTTGGTCATAGAAACCTTAGCATCCAACTTTAACAAGAATATGGAATATACTATATATTCCTTCCTTATTCCAAAAAAAAAAAGATGGAATAAATAAATAAATCTTTAGAGTTGTGCTCACAAAGTTTTACATAAACTCATATACATGAAGGTTTAGATGTAAGAAGAATTATTTCAGCTCCATTGCAATTTTATCTTTTTGTTCTCCTTGTAAAAAAATACACTGAAATTTATTGCAAGGATCCTTATAAAAGCAACAAAATAATGTAAAATGATCATAAAACCAATCACATATTTTATAGAAAATAGAAGAATAAAATCACTTTTTGTAAGATGTCAGATGCAAAGAAATTTATCACTTAAGATAAAACAATGTTCTGCTCTCTGTAAGCATTTAATCTCTTCAGCTTCTTGTGCCCTTGCAGGACTGGAAAGCCAATTTATGATGACCAATTTGAAAAGACTACTGATTACTGATTATGCTTTTAGAACCGTTCAGTGTAGTTCTGCTAACTGAAAAATCTTTTTAATAATTGTCTTTATCTTGTCTTTTCAACTATATTTACTCAGTCTCTATCCCCCCACATGCCAGCCAAAATAAAACAAAACAAAAAATTCATGTTTTCTGTAATATATTATTTGAAACCAGTTGTTCTTATGTTATACTAATATTGAGGCCTATGTAGAAATGTAAACAAAAGATCATAGAGATCACAGGGCACCAAAAGTTGAGTATAATCCAGGAGTTCAGCATACTTCTAAGCAAATGCTATTTAGAAATGAATTAATAAAAGCATAGAGAGGTTAAATGGAGCATTAGGTTCAATTCAACTAGTGAGACTCTTTTGAGATAAAGATTCAATGGGGATTTCAGAGAAGTAAACAACGAGTATATTTCTGAGAAGGCTCACAAAACTTAAAGAATGAAACTGAATAGGAAACAATGAAGAAATCATAGGCAAGAAAACCAAGAGATAGTAACCATCTGCCTTCCATCTCCACTGGAAATGAAAGAAGAAATGGTCTACAACAACGATAGGTCAAATAAGAGCTAAGGCTTACTCAGTGGCCCCTTTTCAGTCTTCAGTGAACTCAGTATTCTGAAACATTGTACACTGTCAATTATTCCCTCCTTCTTGAACAACCTTGTCTGTCCTCTAAGGTACAACTCTCTGTTCTCATCCTACCTTGCAAATCACTCCCTTTGCATCCATGGTACCCATGGTCTCAAGTTCATATGAGGAAGGCAAGAGTTTAGAAACATTTTGGGTTAGTTTCCACATAATTTTTTAACTTTTACTGTTTACTTTTAAGTTTAGTGCCTTTGCTTCTTCTGACCACCTATGAACTATTGTGTTATTTAAGATTCTATCCTTTCGGGTACCTTTTTCCTTTTATTATTTTTTTTTCCTTCCTGGGCATCTCACCTACATATACTGGTGACTCCTAAAAGTATAATCTACCTTTATTCTCTTTCCTGAGCTCCAAACTAATTTTCTCTCTTAGTTGTCTTGAAGGTACATACAACTTTTATCATGTTGAAAACCAAATTTATCATTTCCGCCTAAATCTTTCTCCTTCTCTCATGTTTTCTCTTGATAGAATCTCCATCAAAGCAATCCTGAAATGACCTTTAGCAACCATGAAAATGACTTTTGGATCCTCCTCCTCCCTCTCTGCCTCCCACATTGTATATTTTTCATCTCCTCTTCTATGTTGATGCTTCTTGAAAGTAAAGACATGTCTTATACATCCTCCTTATCTCTATGCCTAGAAGAATAACTAGTATATATTAGGTGCACAAAGTAGGAATAAAAAAAAAAGAAAAAAGAAAGAAGGGAATAGAGGCAGAGAGGGTCATAATGAAAGGAAAAGGGAAGAAGAAGAAATGGGAAAAGAGAGATGTAAGGAAGAAAGAAATTAATAAAGTTACTGAACCCATAAGAGAATGTTTAAAAGTTGTAACAGCTGACCCTGTCATTCTTCTAAGGACAAAAGCTCTCTTTGCTGGAAAAATATTATGAGGAGTCCTTGGAGTAAAAGTTAAAACTCCCCAGGACCTAGACATCAGCCAGTGAAAGATTGGAAGGAGAGTGGAAAATATTCTCCGTAATAGAGAGACAGAGTTTGGATATTTCCAAGGCAAAATAAAAGAAAAAGAGTGAGACACAGAAAGAAATAAAGATAAAATGAAACAAGCAGGACCATGACAATGCACTCACCTCTGTGACTCCAAAATTTCCAATCAGTTCTAGGAAATTTATTAAAGTTTGTTGTAAGTAGGTACTTTTGTTCTTGCAATGCAGTGAAATTATGGATTTTAAAATCTAGGCTTACATGGGGTGAAAACTGAGACAAAACTCGTGAATGCAAAAGCCAGAGCACAAGGCAACAGCTGGCATCTGGGTTTATATTCACGATCACATATTGTAATGAAAGTACTTAGCCTTCCTGTAAAGGAACGTAGCAGCTGAAGCATGACCTCATCCTCTGCCAGGTAATTTGATACAGATGACCAGATCAAAGGAACAATGATCCCATCCGAAAGATCAAACCAAAGTTATAAAATCGAGTGCTCAAGATTGTGCAATATACATTGCTAAATAAACCAACTTAAAATTCTAATAAGAACTCTAACAATTTGACTTTGATCTTGGTCGATCTCTTCTTACACCCATTAAAAATAGTGATGTAATCTCTAAAATAGGTTTAAATACTCTAAAGCTACTAGCCCAGCCTTGAAAATAGGCACTGGCACATATTGCATGAATATTAAAAAAAAAAAAAAATCTGTATTAACTGAAAGGCACTTTGGCAATAGGCTAGCAATTAACTTCAATACTGTCCTTTTTCTTTTCGAGAGACTCTGTGTTGATCAAGGTACACTTGTGTTCTCATAGCTGAGTGAGGTGGGAAGCAATAGAAGGAGACAGGGATGGCTAATGGTTTGAAGTAAAAATATTCATGTCTGACGATACCAAGTTCTAAAATATAAAATTTCTTACCAGTAGACTGCTATACCCTTCATCTCATTTTGATGCCATATAGGCTACTTTATTTCCTTTATATGCTTCAGTCCAAGTTTTATAACCCATAATTATATGTGTTGTTATATAAAAAAATGAATGTAACTACTCATTTTGACAGGCTAATGAGGTGCAGGAGTTCTACCATCATACTTGTTTTGTAATAAACCGAATTGTGGACCTCCAAAATGTGCTGCTGTCTCATAATAAAACCATTGGCAGCAGTAGCTAAGAGATCAGAATTCTTAATTTTTCAATCAGTGAAATCAATTCACCTCTGCTATAAAGAAAACGCTCTGGGTTGTTTTTAAAGCAGAAAAGTAAGTAAGCACCCAAGACACACTCCAAAACCTGATGTTAGTTATCTAAATAACCTAGCAAAGCCTTGAAGCCATTTGAAAAATATCAATCTTGTGGAGGTTATAACAATCTTAGTGTCTACTCTACCATCAGCATTTACAGAATGCTTTTTTTTTTTTTTTTTTTTTTTTTTTTTTTTTTTTTTTTGCTTCTCTTGGTTTTTGGCATTATTCCCAGCTAGTATGTTCTTACTCTAAGATGCTCTGTGCCACATTTTACTTCAGGTTAGAAGCATTGCCAGATAATTTACATTGCATTTTTCAAATGCATATTTCCTTCCAGAGTACCAACTTTGCACATTAGGTAGACACCTATTTCCTTGACCAAGAGACAATCCTTTTTCCTTTGAATCAGTCATGTTTGGAAACTGGTTTCTATAGTATAGCAGCAAAGAAAAACACTGGTGACAGTCCCTAGACTTTTTTTTTCTTCCCCTGAAACTTTCTCTCCTGATGATGCAAACAACAAATATGTGAAACAGTAGTCTGTGGATTTCAAATCAGAAGCCATTAAGCAAACTGCTGTTTGGCCACTGTGGGAAAAAGAATAAATTGGTTTCCAATGACAGTGATAACCAATGTAGAAAAAAAGAAATACTTGATTTTACCTTTGAACACCTGCTTTATAATTTGTCTTCTTTTCATAGCACAGAACAAACTCTCACCGCTTTCTACCATAACTGCCCAAACAACCAAAGTGGCCAAAACACCTCACCTACATGAAACTTGTCTATCTTGTGAGTCAATCTGTATGCAATAGAGCAAGGAGAAAATGCTTGGAAGGCCAAAAGTGTTATTTCTATAAGAATGTCCTTCACTCTCTTTCAGAATTTAAGTTCGACTGAGTTGAATGCTGACTCTGCTATTTACAAACTCTGTGACTTTGGGCAAGTTATTTAAACTCAGTGCTCTATTACATCACTCATGAGATGAGAAAAATAATAATTATTATATAGGGTTGTTATAAGAGTGAAATGAGTTAAAATATGTAAAACACCTAGAACTGAGCCATGCACATGGTGTTTGTTTCATTTCTAAGCTCATAAAACATTATAAAAGGCAAGAAAAAAGACAGAGAAGGGTTTCTCTAGGCAAATTGCACTGACACCAGCCACTAAAAGTTTTCACTAAAAGTTTCACGGAGGCAGGAGAGGTTTTGTTTAAAAATAGGCACAAGAACTGGAGACACTGAGTATAGGAACAAATGCCTGCTGAGTGTCCAAGGGCATCAGTTTATTACATCGCAATAGAGTAGTGAAAGTTTATAAAGAGGAACTTAAAGCATCATGTCCAAGGACATCACTTCAGCTCAGTAAAATAGTTAATGTTTATAAAGAGGATCCTGAATATCCAAGAAATTATTTTAAAAGTTAAATTATTATTTTCAGTAATTTAACTGAAGAGGCAATACATTTTGAACAATTTCTGTTGAGAAGAGCCAAGTAAAAAGTGTTTGTGCCTTAATGAATACCTATTCAGCTATCAAAAAAAACCCCAGTTATTCAAACTGATTCAATCTTTAAGTGCTGTTTTTATAAGAAGATAATGAAAGTAAAAATAACAAATTAACATGGCAAATCATTTCACAAGAAGGTATGGCAAAGACTGCTAATTGTCCCTGAATTTTCACTCTCCAAGTCTTCTTTTGGGAAATAGAAATGCCCCGTGTATTTAGGGAGATGGCTACATGCTCATCTGGAAACCGCATGCCCTAGACTTCCTTGTAGCTCAATGTAGCCATGTGACAAAACCCTCATTACAGAAATGTGAATAAAAGTCTTTTGTGTAACATCTATGGTGCTTCCTTACAAGGGAATTGCTTTTCTTCCACTTCCTCTTCCTCTCCCCACAAGTCGTATAGAAAACAAGAAGCAGATAAGCTAACTTCAACCAAACAGATGAGGCAGCAACCAAAGAAATGACTGAAAAACAAAGACGGAGCACACAGCATCCCGGGTCAGCTTGTGGAGGGAGCAGAGTGCTCTGCCTCCCCTGGACCCATACCTCCCTCAAGGCCATTAACTTCTATCTCATTGGAGCCAGGTCTTTTTGTTGTAGCAGCCTATCATTATCTTAGCACATTCGGAGAAGATGAGGGAAATTAAATCCAAACTTATTTCAAGTGCAAGTATTGAGTAATTTACTGTGTTTGGCTCTACAAAGATGCAGAATTAATTAGAAGCAAATTCTGCCCTCAGAAGCTTTATAATCCAGAAAATAATGTGAGAAGTACCCAAATAATTATATTACCATCCATCCTACATTGCTTGTCATCTGAGAGTTATAGACAAGACACTATGGTATTATAGAAGGAAAAAATTCTATCAGTTTAGACCAGAAATTACTCACTCAGGAAAATAAACTTTCATGAAGACGGCCTTTGAGAAGGACCTGTAATCTATAGGATTTCAAAGGCAGAAATAAACAATGAAAAGAAAGGAGGGGAACACTTCAGGAAAGAAAGCAACATAAATAAAAGCACTACAGCAGAAAAATTGATACATCTTATTTTGTTCTGTTAGAATAGAAGGTATAGTGGGAGGGCTTTGGAACACATAAGCTGGAAGAGTAAGTTTAGATCACACTGCGAAGAGCACCAAGTTGTTATAATTATAAAATATTTATGAAGCCCTTTCTATATGCAAGCATGATGCTAGATACTTTATGTGTACTTTCTCATTTTATCATCGGAATAAACTCTAAGTTGTTACATATCGCCTCTAGTCTAAGGCATCAGTATCCAATTAAGCAGAAAATGTTGAAGAACCACAAGAAACTGAATGACACTCTCCAGCTGGGCTTCCGGAAGGCTAATCATGTAAGAGCATTAAGTACAGGATGCAAAAGGGAGTAATAACAATAAAGGTACTTTGTAATAGGTAAGACACAAGGTAGGACTGAAACAGTGTGGCAATGTTCAAACTGAAGAAGAAGGGCTAGATTCAAGACATTAAGAACAACTTGGCAAGTAACTATGTTATGGTGTGAAGAGTCCTATGAAGAAGATGGAGGAAAACCCTAACATTTAGAACCTGAGCCCAGAAATTAACACAAGGAGTCAAGTGTTGTAATTAACAAAAAATAGGAAGTAAGGCAGATGCAGTGGTCATATTAAGATATTTCTAGAGTCCATGCAGAGAACTTTTGCTTTTTTACTAAGTGGCTTTGAGAAAATAAACTTAATGTCTCAAGTCTGTTTTCTTCCCTGAAAAAATGTGAATAATAACATCCAACTTATAGACTTTACAGGGAAATTAAATAAGATAATATTTTTAAAAAAGAAAAGGAAAAGCACTATGGATAGCACATCTCAGATACTCATTAAACAGTAACTAATACTGTTGTTATTGATACAGCTATTGTGTTTTCTGGGCATTATGAAAAATTGGCAGTAAAAAGTTTAGGTTTGGAAGATATTAATTGAAGATGTGAGAGAGGAAGAAATCGTCAAAGAAAATTTTTTTTTTTAAGTTTTGAGGAGAAAATCTTGGATTACTTCCATTTTAAGACACAGTAGGAGAGCGGGGACTCCGTGAAGGAGAGAGAGGAGGAAATACTAGTAAAGTAAAAAGAAATGAGAGATGGGGAAAAGAAAGATCATAGAGGAGATGGTTAAGATGTCAAACGCTGCTTAGAATATACCAAAATTTGAGACCCGAGGAAAATGTTAGCGGCAGAGTCAAAAAGTGTGGTCTGTCAGAAGATGGAGACCTAAATGTGTTTATTGGCATACAGGAAATAGCTAGTGGAGAGGAATATTAAATTTACAAAGAAAAAGGAGAAAAATCAAAGAAATAAGATCTCAGAGAATGCAAAGGGGTCTAGATTAAGAGCATAAGTGGAAAGGTCAGCCTCTGCTAGGAGGAGACAGGCACTTCCTCACAGCAGGGCATGAGAGAAATGAGGAGGAGGTCAGAGCTGTGGATGAAAAACTGAAGGCCCTAAAGGAAATGCCACATGATGACAGAGCTCACTTAAGCTGGCTTTTTAGTAAAGTAATAGGTTAGGTCATCTACTAAGGGGAAGTGAAGTGGATCAAATTAAAGCCTTGAAAATATGTTCACAGTTTATTTTTTCTTCCACAGGTAAAGGGCATTTACCCAGTAAAGGACATTCTTCAAGTTTTCACCTTAATAATATTTTATCAAAGCCATTTTTCTCCTCAAAGCACTCATTTTCCTAGTATTTGGAGAAAGTTTTCAGAGAAAAGCATCTTAAGCAACTGAAATTAGTCCACTCCTTAAGGTCAACTCTATGAAAAAGAGTGATGGTGATGGGAGTGGTGAAGGGGGTTCCAAATTGCACAGCATCACTCTGAAGTATTCACCTTCCTACAGAATGATTATACTACAATTTTTATAGATCTCTTTTCTACATTGGGTTTACATTGAGATTTATAGATCTCTTTTCTTCCCTGTATTGGGTTGAATGGTGTCCCTGCAAAATGCATTTCACCCTGCAGCCTTAGAATGTGTCCTTGTTTGGAAATTTGGTATTTGCAGATGTATGCAGTTAAAATGAAGCCATACTGCACTAGGGTGATCCCTGATCCAATAGGACTGGTAATGAAGAGAGAAAATTGGACACAGAAGAAAAACACAGGCAGAAACTGAAGTTACATTATCACAAACCAAGGGATGTCTGGGGCTTTCAGAAGCTGGAAGAGGCTGTATTAGTCTGTTTTCATGCTGCTTATAAAGACATACCCAAGACTGGAAAGAAAAAGAGGTTTAATTGGACTTACAGTTCCACATGGCTGGGGAGGCCTCAGAATCATGGCAGGAGGCAAAGGCACTTCTTACATGGTGGCAACAAGAGAAAATGAGGAACAAACAAAAGCAGAAATCCCTGATAAACCCATCAGATCTCATGATATTCATTTACTATCATGGGAAAGACCAGCCCCCTTAATTCAATTGCCTCTCCCTAGGTTCCTCTCACAACACGTGGGAATTCTGGGAGCTACAATTCAAATTGAGATTTGCATGGGGACACAACCAAATCATATCATTCCACCCCTGGCCCCTCCAAATCTCATGTACTCACATTTCAAAACCAGTAATGTCTCCCCAACAGTCCCCCAAAGTCTTAACTCATTTCAGCATTAACCCAAAAGTCCACAGTCTGAAGTCTCATCTGAGACAAGGCAAGTGCCTTCTGCCTGAGGCTGCAAAATAAAAAGCAAGCTAGTTACTTCCTAGATACAATGGGAGTACAGGTCTTGGGTAAATACAGCCATTCCAAATGGGAGAAATAGGCCAAAACAAAGGGGTTACAGGGCCATGCAAATCCAAAATCCAGTGAGGTAGTCAAATTTTAAAGCTCCAGAATTATCTCCTTTGACTGCAGGTCTCACACCCAGATCATGCTGTGTCCGTAATTGGTGGGTTCTTGGTCTCATTGACTTCAAGAATGAAGCCACTGACCCTCGCGGTGAGTGTTACAGTTCTTAAAGATGGTGTACCCAGAGTTTTTTCCTTCAGATGTTCAGATGTGTCCGGAGTTTCTTCCTCCTGGTGGGTGGTCTCTCTGTCAGAAGTGAAGCTACAGACCTTCATGGTGAGTGTTACAGCTCTTAAAGGCAGCGCATCTGGAGTTGTTCGTTCTTTCTGGTGGGTTCGTGGTCTAGCTGGTTTCTGGAGTGAAGCTGCAGACCTTCACGGTGAGTGTTACAGCTCATATAGGCAGCCTGTACCCAAAGAGTGAGCAGCAGCAAGATTTATTGCAAAGAGGGAAAGAACATAGCTTCCACAGTGCGGAAGGAGACCCCAGAGGGTTGCCACTGGCTGACTGGGACAGCCTGCTTTTATTCCGTTATCTGACTCCACCCACATCCTGCTGATTGGTCTATTTTACAGAGAGCTGATTGGTCCATTTTGACAGAGTGCTGATTGGTGTATTTACAATCCTTGAGCTAGACACAGAGTGCTAGAGAAGTTCTCCAAGTCCCCACTAGGTTAGCTAGACACAAAGTCAGCTGGACACAGAGTACCAATTGGTGTATTTACAAACCATGAGCTACACACAGAGTGCTGATTGGTGTATTTACAATCCTTGTGCTAGACACAGAGTCAGCATGCTACTCCTCCAAGTCTCCACTAGGTGAGCTAGATACAGAGTGCTGATTGGTGCACATACAGTCCTCCAATCCTCCAACTAGATATAAAAGTTCTCCAAGTCCACATCTGGCTCAGGAGCCCAGCTGGCTTCACTTAGTGGATCCTGCACTGGGGCTGCAGGGGGAGCTGCCTGCCAGTCCCGAGCTGCGCCTGCACTCCTCAGCCCTTGGGTTGTCGATGGGATCAGACACCACAGAGCAGGGGGCAGCGCCTCTCAGGGAGGCTGGGGCCGTGCGGAAGCCCACCTCAGGCGGGGAGCTCAGTCATGGTGGGCTGCAGGTCCCCAGCTGTGCCCTGTGGGGAGGCAGCTAAACCCTGTGAGAATTTGAGTGCAGCCCCGCTGGGGGACCCCACACAACCTCCACAGCTGCTGGCCTGGGTGCTAAGCCCCTCACTGCCCTGGGCCAGTGGTGCCAGTCGGCCACACTGTGTGGGGCCCCCCAAGCCCATGCCCACAGGAACTCGCACTGGCCCGCAAGCGCCATGCACAGCCCTGGTTCCCACCCACGCCTCTCCCTCCACACCTCTCTGCAAGCAGAGGGAGGCAGCTCCGGCCTCAGTTAGCCCAGAGAGGGGCTCCCACGGTGCTGTGGCAGGCTGAAGGGCTCCTCAAGCGCTGCCAGAGTGGAGGGAGAGGCCGAGGAGGTGCTGAGAGTGGGGCTGCTAGCATATTGTCACCTCTCAATGCTGATGCAAGAGATGTGTTCCCATGGTCTTGGGCAGCTCCACCCCTGTGGCTTTGCAGGGTACAGTCTCCTTCCCAGCTGCTTTCACAGGCTGGCATTGAGTGTCTGTGGCTTTTCCAGGCACATAGTGCAAGTTGTAGGTGGATCTACCATTATGGGGTCTGGAGGATAGTGGCCCTCTTCTCACAGCTCCACTAGGCAGTGCCCCAGTAGGGATTCTGTGTGAGGGCTCCAACCCCACATTTCCCTTCTGTACTTCCCTAGAAAGGGTTCTCCATGAGGGCCCTGTCCCTGCAGCAAACTTCTGATTGGGCATCCAGGAGTTTCCATAAAGCTAAATGTAGGTGGAGGATCTCAAACCTCAGTTCTTGACTTCTGTGAACCCACAGACTCAACACCATGTGGAAGCTGCCAAGGCTTGGGGCTTCCACCCTCTGAAGCCACAGCCCAAGCTGTATGTTGGCCCCTTTCAGCCACAGCTGG
This sequence comes from Macaca fascicularis, assembly GCF_037993035.2. Taxonomy (NCBI): domain Eukaryota; kingdom Metazoa; phylum Chordata; class Mammalia; order Primates; family Cercopithecidae; genus Macaca; species Macaca fascicularis. The sequence goes on from NC_088379.1 coordinate 148,099,949, forward strand.
AGTGGCTGGGACACAGGGCACCAAGCCCCTAGGCTGCACACAGCACAGGGACCCTGGGCCCAGCCCATGAAACCACTTTTTCCTCCTGGGCCTCTGGGCCTGTGATGGGAGGGGCTGCCATGAAGGTCTCTGACATGGCCTGGAGACATTTTCCCCATGGTCTTTGGGATTAACATTAGGCTCCTTGCTACTTAGGCAAATTTCTGCAGCCAGCTTGAATTTCTCCCCATCAAATGGGTATTTCTTTTCTATCCCATAGTCAAACTGCAAATTTTCCAAACTTTTATGCTCTGCTTCCCTTGTAAAGTTGAATGCCTTTAACAGTACCCAAGTCACTTCTTGAATGTTTTGCTTCTTAGGAACTTTTTCTGCCAGATATCCTAAATTATCCTTCTCAAGTTCAAAGTTCCACAAATTTCTAGGGCAGGGGCAAAAAGCTGCCAGTCCCTTTGCTAAAACATAACAAGAGTCACATTTGCTCCAGTTCCCAACAAGTTCCTCATCTCCATCTGAGACCACCTCTGCCTGGACCTTATTATGCATAATGCTATCAGCATTTTGGGCAAAGTCATTCAGCAAGTCTCTAGGAAGTTCCAAACTTTCACACATTTTCTCGTCTTCTTCTGAACCTTCCAAACTGTTCTAACCTCTACCTGTTATCCAGTTCCAAAGTCACTTCCATATTTTCAGGTATCTTTTCAGCAATGCCCCAAATTATTGGGACCATTTTACAAAAGAAGTCTGTTTTCACCCTGCTGATAAAGACATACCCGAGACTGTGAATAAAAAGAGGTTTAATTGGACTTACAGTCTGGACTGGGGAGGCCTCAGAATCAGAGACCAAGAACAATCTTTCCCTACAGGCTTCCAAGGGAGCATGGCCCTGCCAACACCTTGATTTTGGACTTCTGGCCTCCAGAACTGTGAGGGAAGAAACGTTCATGTTTTAAGTCACCCAGTTTGTGGTGCTTTGTTTCAGCAGCCCTAGGAAACTAATACACCCACCAAAAGGAACAAGGGATGTAAATCCTGTAATTATTGAATGCTTCCTATATTAGACATCTTAAGAATAAATAAAAAATCAGAAGTATCATTTTCTGCCAGAACTTAGCTTTGTTGAGCCTGCACCCCTCTTTGGAAATACCAGGAAAAATATTTCTTAAACTCTCATTGTAAACAGAGTATGGTTTATCTGAAAATCCTGGAAAACCAATGGGAGTGGACATGAGATAAAAGTATCTTTAAATTTAACTATGTGAAAAATTATCCAAGTACTGTTAGTCCCAAGGTTCTACAGTAGAGGTCAAATGAAAGTGAGAACTAATCACTTCAAATAACCAATTGGTAGAAAAAAGAAATAGCTCAAGGTCCTAATCCATGTCTCCTTAAAAAGAGAGACACCAATTAGAGCACTGAACCTGGAGCAATGTACAGTAATGAAAGCAAACAAGAGTGAAGTATCCGTCTGGAACTACTTGATAACACATCAAAAGGAATCACCAGCACACAGATGCCAGAGGGAGTGGAAAGGACAAAGCCCATTCCATGTGTGAAGCCTTCCCTACTGAATCTTACCACGTATTTGGGTAAAAAACAACCTGAGTCTCTCCACTTTAAGCCTATGAGATATCACATAAAAGAATAAATCAAAATTTAGAGATAAAGGTCTGAGATTGTGTTGTAATTACTCTGGAGAGGTGGTGAAAAGATACCACAAGGAGCCACAGAATAGCAAAAAAGAAACCTTAGGACTAAGTTTCTGCTTTCTCTTGAAACAATATAGTTGGAAGGGAGATAAAAGGAGAAAACTATTTTTTTTTTTAATTTAGAAAGCTCCTGGGAAACATGCTGTATTTATAAGTACAAAATGGAAAAAAAATTATAATGGAGTCAAAAGGGCCATAGTAAGAAGAAGTTAGAGGGGATATTATTTGTAAAGAATAATAAAATTTAATTTGAAAATGGATCAGAATCATTACAGACTTCTACAAAAATTTGTAGATCAAACTGGCTTTTTAGAGTTTTTACAGAACAGAGAAGGCAATAAAAAGAATTCAACACTTTGGGAGGCCGAGGTGGGTGAATCACGAGGTCAGGAGATGGAGACCACCCTGGCTAACAAGGTGAAACCCCATCTCTACTAAAAATACAAAAAATTAGCCAGGCGTGGTGGCAGGCACCTGTAGTCCCAGGTATTCAGGAGGCTGAGGCAGGAGAAAGTCGTGAACCTGGGAGGCGGAGCTTGCAGTGAGCCAAGATCGCACCACTGCACTCCAGCCTGGGCTACAGAGCAAGACTCCATCTAAAAAAAAAAAAAAAAAAAATGATTCAAGCACGAGGCAACTGAGTATAGAGACTGGGCTATGAGTATAAAAACACCAGGACATAGGATTCAAAATGGATTAAGTAGAACAGCCCTGCAGTCAGATCTACATTCCTTCCATAAACTCTTCAACCAAAACCTCCAGTCTTTTGTTCTCCCACTCTCAAGAGGATATTCCATCAATCCTTGGCCTTAAATCCATTGATCCCAACAACTTTTTTATTGTTCCTGTAAATCAAAGAAAACGACAGAGACAAGTCTCAATCATTTTAGGTTAATTTGTCAAGATTAAGGACACACCCAGGAAAGACTATAGATCTACAGGAAAAATTGTGGTCCATTGTTTTTCTGAACAGGATCTGGGAACTACAATATTTAAAGGAAAAAGAGTGAGTATTGGGGAAAGAGGATGAAATTTTTTAAAAGATATGAGTAGATAAGAGGCAAGTTAAGCATTCTTTTGAGTCTTTGATTAGCTTTTCACTGATTACACAATGTACATGAGAGAAGGGGATAGAGAAATAGCCATTTATACCATCATCTAGCTCAGTGAATCTTCATTTTCACATAAGATAAAATAAACATAGGGTAGAGAAAGCAACCAGATATGCATTTGTCTCAGGTGAGCAGAAGGATCACTTTAGGTTCTATGCTTTGTCCCATACCTATGAAGATAAGCTATCAATTTACATGGCCAGGGTGAAATTCAACAGAACTGTTTTAAGATAAAGATCATGGGGAATTTCTTTGCAGGCAAATCGTGAGGAAAGTATGTGGGGCCTTTTTTTTTTTTTTTTTTTTTTTTTAAAATCTTTGTAGCTATCTTTTTAGGAACAAAATGGGAGGCAGGTTTGCATGTCCCAGTTCCCAGCTTAACTTTTCCCTCTGGCTTTAGTGAGTTTTGGGTCCCTTTTATATCCTTCATCTCCATTATGTCCTCACTTCTCTGCCTACACAAATTACATTCCATAGATCACCATTATAATCACTCTCTTTCACATGCCCCCAGTGGCCTATCCCCCTCTCCTTCCAATGTATTTACCTGGCTAAATACTATTGTTCCCTAAGCTCAAATCATCACCCACTTCACCCTTGCACCTAAACAACTGAATGGAGCTGAAGAAAAACACACAACCATGCACAACTCTCTCCCTTTGATTTCATAATCTCTATACTCAAGAGGGCTCTCACTCAGCAATCATGCTGCTTTCCTGGCTCATTCACTCTCCCAGTTGCATAGAAAATTATTTCATGTCTTTTCTGTCCTCAAATCTCCAATACTATCTCCCCTCAACTGATGATCTTGTTTTCTATTTCTCTGAAAACACAGTGATATCAAAAGAGAAATCTTCACAGTCCTATTGCCATATCTATCTTTATATCTGACTTTCTTCTTGTTACTAGAAATCACAACATGCTCTTATCTAAGTTTAACCCCTTCTATTGTGCTCTACATCTGATCCCCTCTTACACCTAGTCAAAGGCATCACCCCAATATCTATCCTTCTTCCTCCTTTTCATTATAATTTCTACTCTTCCTAGATTATCATTAGCATGCAAACATAACAGCTTAAAAATGTTGCCTTATTTTCATATTCTTCTTTAGTTATTGCCTCATATCTCTATTTTACTTTATAGGTAAACTTAATATTCTGTCCTGAACGTTATTCTTATCTTAACCTACTTCATACAGGCTTTTGTCTTTACTTAAATGAAACTATGTTTATCAGGTCACCAGTTGTCACACTATTGTATGTGCAATGATAAATTCTTAGTTTTCATCTCATTTGACTATCATCAGCATTTGATACAATTGATCACTCCCCCTTGGAAACATTTTCTTTACAAGGCTTCCAGAATATCCCTTCTTCTTGTTTCTCCTCCCACTTCACTGTGGGTCTCTTCTGGTATCTTTTCCCTTTTATTCATTCCAGCCTATAAATATTATAATGACTCAGGGCTTAGTCGTCAGATGCCTTCCCTCTTTTATCTACAGTCTTACAAAAGTGATGAAATCGAGTCTCATAGCTTTAAAAAATCATCTATACATGGATAACTACCAAATATATCTTCTTTTCCCAGATCTTTTCTCTGAACTCCAACCCTACATGTCCAACAACCATATGTCATAATTCTTTATTGCATATGTTATGGGATTAACAGTAAGTAAACATGGTATATTTACATTTTAATGGGATTCTCATTATTTTAAAAATAACATAATTAAAATAGATTTCTTAATTCCCCCATCTCTACCCCAAGATTTCTACAGTCTTCTCCATTCATTCTTCCTAGTTGCTCCCACCAAAAACCTTGGAATCATCCTTGATGCTTCTCTTTCTCTCAGGCCATTCATACAATTTTTTACCAAACCCTTTTTTTCAAGCCACCATTATGTCTCTCCAAAATTATTATAAAAGCCTACCAACCAATCTCCTTGCTTCTACCATTGGCCTTCTACATCATATGTTTCACACATAAGCCAGGATGGTGCCTTCAAATGTAAGTCAGATCAGATCACAGTCAGAACAGGAAGTTTGAGGGTTGTGAGCTAATAAGTTAGTCTGCTGCAGTTTCATAATAATGGGAGAAGACACAAAACTACTGGGTCAGAGAAAAAGATAATTTATTGCTCACATTAATAATAGTCAGTCTAACGTTGTTATACCGGTTCACTAAATCCCATTTCTCACAGAATGATGTAGGGCCAGGTATTGACAGCACATGGAGTGAGGTCTGTTATAAGATAGGGGCACAAATGTTAGGAAGTCCTGGTGTTATATGAGTAGCTGCTGACAAAACTGCCTTTCCTCCTTTCCAGATGGAGATATCTCTTTCTTTATTACCCACAATATAAACAAATCTGCTCCAGAAAAACAAAAAACAAAAAACAAAAAAAAAAACCTCCATCTTCCTAGGTTATTTGCTGTGTAAACACAGTTAAACAGACAGTTCAAAGCAAATTGTCTATTAATGTCTTTGAAGATGTACAGAAATATGAAAGACTCCTGGAAAATTTTGTCCCAACAATTACTTTTCTCCTTAAAGTCCTCTAATGGTTTTCCACTTCATTGATAGTAAAAGCCAAATTCACTGTAAAGGCTTGCAAGGTCCTATGTGGTGTTATCCTCTGCTCTCTATTAGAGCTCATCTCCTACCACTGTCACTCTCAGCCACTCAGCTGCAGCCATGCTATCATCATTACTCTTTCTTAAAATGCCATGTATGCTCCTACCTTGACTAACCATTGGAATATCTCCCAGCTATCTATTATGCTCATTTTCTTTAGTTGCTTCTCTGTCTAATGTTAACTTACCCAAGAGTCTTCCTAGATCATCACATATAAAATAAGTTATAAAATAATTACCCAGCACTCCCTATCTCCCTTTACCCTGCTTTAAATTCCTTCATTGTTTATGACCACTTGACACATTATCTATTTGCATGTTTATTGTCAAAATCACCTCATTAATATGAAAGCTCAGTTAAGGCACTTGAAATAGTGTCTGGTACATAGCACCTAAGAGGAAGGAAGGAAGGGAGAAAGGACAGAAGGAGAGAGAGAGGGAATTCAAAAGTTAGAAGGAGGGCAGAGTGAAAGGAGGAAAAAAACATCAAAAATTATTCTAAGGTGGCAAGTCTGAGGAAATTTAAGGAGAGTAGCACCATGGCAAATTTGGCTATTATTCATTTTTTAAGAAAAAATCACTAATAAGCAAAAGTTTTAGTAAGTTAAATGTAACTTGATAAAAGGTTATTCAAGTGCTCTGTTTTAAACCAGTATTTCTCAAATAGGAGTCCATAGACCTCAGAGGATAAAGGAGCATATTCCTACGAGTCTAATGATTTTCTAAGAGATTTTTAAACTTTTTGATTTTGATTTTGATAAAAATAAAATGTGTGTACTTAGCAATGTGAGATTATACAAATAGTAATTTACGTCAACACTGGGGGTCCACAAGTATTTTTACCATAAAAAGTATCCAGTATTTCTCAAATATGAGGGACATGGGTGCTTTAGTTCTTTACAGCTCCAAAGTATACATTCTATTGTATCTTCCACTGTAGCTCTCCCATTTTTTCCTATTCAGGGATGTGTCCATAAATTAAGGGGAATTAGATGACTCTTTACTTAATATGTTCTAATATTCAACCTCTAATGTAACTCGGGCCCTGAAAACCATAAATATTAAAACTCCCATAATCATAAAACTTTTCAAGATCTGAAGTGTTACCTTCACTATCAAAAGAGCAATTAAAATGTATTCAGAAGAGTTCAATTAGCTCATCGTATTAGCAGTGGTTTTCGCCACTCAGAGGCCGGTATAATCTTTAGCCTTGGCAGGATAAATTGTTAATTTGTGTCAGGAGACAACAAGGGTCTACTCCAGAGCAGCATTCAGGAGATCTGTTTAATTGCTAATCAACTTTTATATTCGTCTTTTTGGGCTGCATAACAAAACACCATAAACTGAGTGGGTTAAACAACAGAAATGTACTTTCTCACAGTTCTGGAGGCTGGAAGTCTGAGATCAGGGTGCCAGCAGAGCAGATTCTCGTGAAGGCTCTCTTATTGGCTTACAGACAGTGCTTTCTTTCTGTGGCATCACGTAGTGAACAGAAAGACAGGGTAAACTCTCTGGTGTCTCTTCTTGTGAGAGCACTAATCCCATCATGAAAACCCCACCCTCATGAACTCATCTCAACCTAATTACCTCCCAAAGGCCCAGTCTCCAAATATCATCACACTAAGGGTTAAGGCTCCAACATATGCATTTTGAGGGAACACAATTTGGTCCAGAGCAATACTTAATATGACACAACTGTTTTGTATTTCAGAGCATTCAAAAATCCCATTCCCTAGGAGCTGTACATAACCAGGAAGTCATCCTGGCACTCAGCAACTCCACGCAGGGCTCCCAGCTTCCTCCCTCTTCAGCCTTGGCATCTACTTCACCTCTTAATTGACTCTCAGTGTTTTCTCTCTGAAGATGGGCAGAAGTGTGGTCTTGGGTGGCTACGAGAGAAGTAGATCTCTGCAAGACAGGTAGAGCTCCACCACAACTTTTTAACATATACTAACACGAACTTGATATTTTAAAGTGCAGAAATCAAAGTGTAGAATCAAAATGTAGAACCTATATAGGTTAGTTGCATGCATTTAAACATGTATATATGTGTGTGTATATATGGATATAATATCTATATGGTATCATTAAATAATATAATGATTAATTATATGGTATTAAATAATATGATTTATATTATTAATTATATATATCATTATGTATAATCATTATATATATTATATTCATTCCATCCATCATTATTATATTATATATATGATATATATATCATTAATTAAATAATCCTTATATTATGTAATGATACCATGTAGATATTATATCCTGCCTCTGGAAAAGGGAACTAGATGATCAAGGGACAGAATAATATTTGCTGTTTAAAATAAGCCCTTTTGGACTTTTGGAATGGTGAATCCAGTGCATGGATTTCCTTTTTAATAAACATATAAACAGACTTAGAACCTATCTTCTTTATTGAGTGAACTTCTTAGTAATGTTGATGCAATGCAGGTAGGCACCCCATGCCTTGGGGGAATGGTAGAGCATGGCATTTGTGTGATCAGATGACAGCCACTGCTACTAATACCTTTTAGTATAGAAAGCTGTTCTCTACGGAGGATGCAAGCACACAATTGCATAGGAGTAAGGTTGAAGAGCCCCAGGGAGCATAGACATTGAGATATTGATTCTTCTTTGAGATTGTTATTAGAAACTTTCTTGTTGATCAATATGGTATCACTAGTAAGAACGACTTAAAATAGTCCCCAAGGATGACATTACCATTATGGGAAAGGCATCTGGACTGGACTAGCTCAGAGCCAGGACCAGTAATTCATGGTAGAAGGGCTAATTGCAGCATAGCAGCATCTGTGAATGGACTTCCTTGCTGAGCCTGCTCCCTGATAGGTGCCCATATTTGGAGTATAATAGCTGAGCATGTGAGTATGAACTAAAGCTGAACTTGGCAGCCCAAGTCTGAAGCACCTTTGCAAAGTGTCACAATGAGGGAGTGAGATCATCTTCTCTAGAAGTACCTCTACAGTCTCTCAAATTCTGCCCCATCCTTTATGTTAAAATCATTATAAGTAGTGGGAACCCAGCTGGGCTTAACAGTGTAGGGAGAAACCTATAAAACATCCCCTCCCTACACTGGAAAACTACTAGATCTTCAGTGGTGGCATTGCAACAATGAATTTAATGCCAGATAAAATTGTAAGACTTTCCATTTTTAGCAGCAACATGTGAAAGCAACAGAAACAAAATCAGCAAAATACAATGATGTCCTCTTTCCCGTGACAGTTTAGAACTGTGGCTATCCTTTTGACTGAGTGAGCCCCTGAAGGATTACAAGTAATTTTTAATTTGCTGGAAAAGAAGAAAATTTTTTAATCAGATACTGGACTTTCTAGTAATTTGTGCATATGAATAACCAAGCCAGTGTCAACTTGAAAAAGAAAAATAGATATGAACTCCTTTATACTCCAAGCTGGTGAAGTGGACTATAGCAGTACCCTAGGAAAGAACTGCATCCATGAGCAGCCTCTGCACTGCCCAGGAAAAGCCAAACGATCCTCACAAACCACTGGTTCAGAACAGAGCTGGGCCTCTTGGAGCCTGAAACTAGAAGGTGGTTTACTTCCCATTTAAGAAATTAATGAATTAATTCAAAACTTTTTCAAAAGAAAAGTAGAGCCTAAATTTATAGAATTAAAGGTTCTTTGCATCTCTCTTCTTGTTCTTGAAACCACTTAACATGCCTAACCCCTTAATGTATGCATTACAGTATATTATGATTAAATCATAGTTTAATTATGCTCCACAAACATCCTTGTTGTACTAACAGCCCCTAATGAAACTATGAGTTGAATATATTAAATTTAAAACCCGTTAGGCTGAGAATGAAACAAAAAATCATTGGTTATTATGTTAATATGGTGATCTTTTAGTCATGAGCTCACTGTTGGACCAGCCTTCATTACAAAAGGAGGATTAGGGCTTGATTTAATGGCTTCCTCTTTCCATGCCCCAAGGTTACTGTAGCAAACTCTACCGGATTATTGGGCAGAGATAATGGGGGGAAGAATCAAGAAAGTTCACACAGTAGGAAGAGCTCCAAAATGTGTTTTTGAATCTTGGATTTAAAATTATAACAGTTTCAGCTACTTAAGGAAGGTGAAGATCTCAGCCAAATTGCTTGGCAACAGCTTGGCTGTATGATAACTCAGTGGGCTTATTTTGTGACTTTATTTGCTCTCTCAGGAAAATACTGAGACTGCAGCCAGGTATAGATACCACAATTCAATTCTCAACTAAAATTTGAATTGTTAACTTTTTAAAGCAAATTATAAAGAGTAATACAAATTATATCATTTTGGTTTTGTCTGATCCTGTTGCATACTGAATAATATCTTAACCAGCCAATAAACCACATGTGAAAAGAAAGAATTTTAAGTATATGTATTCCATTATATGTTACGTTTCTTAATCCTTATTGATTTACTTTGCTGAGTAAAACATTTTACTGTACACAGAAGCAAGCTTGGAAGCTTTCTGCAAATTGAATACTATGTTTCTCTTATTAGCTGCCCCTGGAGTTTTCAGTTATAAAGATTTTTATTTTGACCACCCTATTAATTGGTGAGAACCTATATGAGTTTATAAATATATTTCCCTGTGCCCAATGTTGCACACTAACAGAAAACTTTAAGAAATTAGTGGGTACATCACTTCTTCTCCATAATGAGTAAATATTAGGCTTGGTATTCCTGTCACCATGGCATGAGGTGGGTACTTTGCAACCTTATCATACTTGCTCTCCACCATAAGAGCCTTTTACTTTTGATATTTAATAACTTTCACAGCTATTCAGGTGTCACAAGTACTACGGAAATGTCATATTCTGAGGTAGAAAGCTCTACCTCAATCAATGACCCAACTGATTTGTATTTAACAACCGTATAGAATACAAACGTCATTTCCAGCACTATGTTAATAACGAATGACAATAGTAAAGTCAAGAGGAGATCAATGATAAATTAATTCAAATGAATAAAATCGCAATAACTGAGAAAAGATAAGAGACAAAAAGATAAAATCACAATGACTGAGAAACTAAAAAGGCGAACTAAGCAAAAGCAAGATGAAAAAAACCCTAAAGCAAGAATGATAATCTTATAATGAAAATTGTTAAAAGCTGATCTAACAGAAAGTAGCAAACTTACCAAAATAATTCCAAACAAAAACCAAGAAGAATAATATTTATGTAAAATAAAGAAATGTTTTGACCAGGCATGTTGGCTGACCTGGTGTGGTGACTCACGCCTGTAATCCCTGCACTTTGGGAAGCTGAGGTGGGTGAATCACTTGAGGTCAGGAGTTTGAGACCAGCCTAGCCAACACAGTGAAACGCTGTCTCTACTAAAAGTACAAAAATTAGCCAGTCGTTGTGGCATATGCCTATAATCCCAGCTACTCCAGAGGCTGAGACACAAGAATCACTTGAACTCGGAAGGCGGAGGTTGCAGTGAGCTGCAATTGTGCCACTGCACTCCAGCCTGGGCAACAGAGTAAAACTGCATTAAAAAAAAAAAAAAAAAAAACTTTAATATACACAAAGAAAGGAAATTTTAAATTTTATTTAAAGCAAAATACAGAACATTTTTTAAATTACCTTATAAATATGCTAAGATATATTTAAATTAAAATGACAGTAGGTTATCCTTTATAACAGACTCATCATTAGCCTCTACTCACTATTACTACTGCCTGTGTTATGGGTCTCTACTCTAGCTTTTTTCCCTTATGGAGTAAATGCTGACTGTGCTAAATTAAGTTCACCAATTCTTAAATGTCATACACCTGCACCCTCATGACTCATTTGCTCCCTAGATTATCAACATTTCAAAAATGAAATAGATTATACAAAAACAATATGATTCTACATATTATTCATAGAGGTGAAAAATGTTATGAGGATATGAATTATTAGTAAGTTATCTTAAAAAAAAAACCCTGTCATTAATCCCTAGAGACCATCTAAGCTAAATTAACTTCCTTATTTTAAAAGGTGGAATAGGTTTATAAAGATAAGAACATAATTTTTTGAATACATTAGTTTCCCAAGGATAAATAGAATACCTACCAATCCTCTTCTTTCTATCTCTTTTCCTTCTACTTAGTAATACTTTTAATTTGGTAATTTTATTACTTCTCAGGCAATGTGTGTGTGTAGTGGGGGGCTAATAATATAACACAAAATATTCTTTGGTAATCCCTGACTTGAAGAAGGAGGTGCATAGTGCATAACTATGTGGTCTTGGGTTAGATCCTGAGGCAATCCAAAGAGTTGTACACGGAGAATCTTCTGTCTCTGCAATGCTGATGTCTTTAAAAAATTTACTAAGTTTTTGGAAGTCACAGAGAGGAGTGCATGTTCAAAAAGTACTACTGTTTTGTTTTGTTAGTTTTTTTATTTCAATGACAGTTATATTATGGATGCTGTTTTAGAAATTCTGCAATATCAATATTTTGTTAAATTGTGGTATAATCACATTCATACACATAAACACATAGATATGCTGAATATTAATTTGCCAATGGTTTTGTTATTTCAAGACTTTCAGCAGTGAAGATCACAGAATTAAGAGTAGAACCAAATTCAGACAACCAAATGTATGGCTTGGATAAAAGTTAGAGGTCAGGTACTGAAGAAGGCTAGAAACTGATAACAAAGTTGGAATTAGAGGCCAAAAGCTATGTATTTAATCAGGGATTATAGATAATGCAGTTGCCAAAGATTAAGACAAGTCAGCACATTGAGACCAGGAGCTGTGAGAATTTGAGAGACAAAGACGAGGAGTAGTGAACTAGAACAAGAGCAGGAAATACAGCTTGGCCACTTCCTTCTAGAATAAAAACCAGTTCCATACTATGATAGCCTAGGACCTAAAACCAAAGGCTACATGTGTTAATCTGGTTAGATGTGACATTCAAAGCCAGGGTAAATATGCCCTCTCAGTTCCTGGGAATCCTTCCATAAATCCTGTAAGAGGTTATGCCTGAAAACGTTTGTGACAGAAGTATTTTAAAGTTTGAGGTAGAAAATGGTTATGCCTTAAACTGTTAGAAACGTTTGTATTTTCCACAATCTTTGAATGCATTTTTGCCGTTGTAGGAATATTTGTTTAAAGACAATTCTAAGTGACCATTTCCACACATTACTTACTTCTGGGGAGGCCTAAGAAGCAGTCCCACTACTCCGAGTGACATGCAAAATTGACCACTATGAATTTTCATGAACACTCAGATAATTTTCAAACCAAACAAGTCTTTCCCACAGGCAACTAAACACCTTAGGAAAAGTCAATGACAGTTCTACATGGTTTTGAGCTTGAATTTCAAATCTATTCATTTTTTTTTTTGTTCCAATAAATAAGAACTAGTCTCCCTAAAGCACAGAAGGCTTAAAACAAAATTCAGGAGAAATATTAGAACACTTAGGTTACAATGATGCTAACTAACTGAAACTGACACATATTTTCTGATCTGCCAAGAAAAAGAAAAAGAAGAAAGAGAAAAATGTTAAAAGCAATAGAAACTTGTAAAAACAATTATTAATCAGTCGTCTACCCCCAATTATGCTTTGCGAAGGTTTAATCATTGACAAGACCTCTGAAATAGCAATTCAGTTTTATGGGAAAGAATTGAAAAGGTCATAACACATCACTTAGGTACTTAATAATGCAGATTGTTTCATTACATTCGTCTTTACCTCTCTACATCCATTCATTAAGGAAGCAACAACTTCTAGTGCTGAATACTAAGTAGAGGATAGGTAGTGGTGCATAGAGGACTTGATGGCAAGTTCAGCCTTCAGTAAGAGCAGAGTGAAGCAGGCACTCTAGAGATTGTACTGGTAATGAACTATCTCTAACATATTATTCAAATTTCAAAATATCCAAAAATAAATTTATTTCTTCACACTTTAAGAACCAAAAACTGAGAGAAAAAAAAATTCTCACTCTGTATAATAAAGCTGTCCTAAATGAATATCTGCTATATACCAGAAATTTGTTAGAGGTTGTGCTCACAAAGTTGGTTAAAAACTTAACAGTTTGTAAGGGAATTCTAGCAATAAAGATACAGATAATATATAAACTGAAAGAGAAGTAAACTATTGCATTACTTGACAAATACCAGGACCAGAAAAATAACTTCTTGTTCAAGTTTGATAAATCATACAGAAATGGGGAAAACTGGACCTTTAAAACTAAAAAAAACTCTCTGTGATATGTGAGAAATAACATAGCTATTGCCCTGAAAATATAGAGAGGTATCTATCTCTAAATAATATTTATCCAAGAAGTAAAATAAAAGCTTATTTTCTCTTTGGTTTTATTATATCAATGAAATATAAATAATCAAGGACTCAGTGAAGTAAAAGATAAAACATAAGATGAAAATTGATCTGGCATAAAAAAGTAAAAATACAGAGAAATCCCAAAGCAGCACAATAAAATATAGAATAATTAAAATCTGCATTGGAACATGTAAAGGATAGAAATAAGACTACAAATAATGTAATCATTAACAACCTAGAGCAGTACTCTAAGAAAATCATAAATACAGTGAAAGAGAAAATTCAACATGTGAATAATCACACTGAGAAAGAAATAAGAATAGAGAAGCAATCTTCAAAGAGATATTAGAAAGAAAAAATATAATGTCCTAAGGGAAAAAATTAAAGCATAGACATTGATATATTAAAAAGGGTTACCAAATTCTAGACAAAATTAATATAAAGTAGGCTAAATTAAATATAAACTGTATAAATTTTTAAAAGTCTGACATAAGATTTTGTAAAAATTCAGGAAGACAACAAAAATAGTTTTGGAGGAGAAAAAAAAGTCAGGCCTGTCTTATTCAACCCAGAATACCAGAATTGTATTCAGAATTGGGGAGATAAAAGATGTGGTACTTATTTTATACCCAGACAAGATAACATGGCCAAATGGCTCAGGAAATAAAACTCCCCAAGTATATCTATCTGAAAACTTAAACAAAATGTGTTATCAGAATATTGAAAGCAAAACCAAAAGTACCAGTGAGAAACTAGAAGTATAAAAGGACTATGTCAAGCAATTAAAAATATTAAATATCTGCAAATATGATGTATTAGTTAGAGAATAGGTTAAGAAGCTAAAACAAAAGGCTGCAAAATACAGGGGCTGAAACAAGACTGCAGCTTTCTTTCTCCTACAAGAGTTTAGAGGTAGGAAACCAGTTCCTGGTGGGAGGCAGACAATCCATTAGGTCATATGGAAACCGCAATTCCTTCTATAAAATTGCTCTGCCATCTTTTAGAGTGTTATCCTCATGAACATGGTGAGAGTTTGCATGAACAATCATGTCCATATTCATGGAAACCGGGAAAAAGAGGGGGTGAAAAACAATCAATTTCTTTATATAAAATTGATCTGGAAATTGTACACATTGCTTTGCTCACATCCAATGGAGCAGTACTTAGTCACATGATCTCACCTAGCTGCAGGGAGATTAGAAACTACAGTCTCTAATTGAATGGACACATGACCAATTAAAACTCGGAATGTATCTGTATGTATGAAGGAGAGGCATATTTTTTTAAAGAGCTGAGGATAACAAATACTGATGTTCAATTTGCTAACTACTGTCTTTGCCATATATTAAAATTAAATTTTAATAAATTAAAATTAAAATTAAATTTTAATATATGCCCAAATTAAAAGCAAAACTGAGGCACGAAAAAGAAACAAAGTTGAAATCTGTAATGAAATAAAAATAATAATTAACATTCAGAAATCTAGATTACTTTGGAGAATCAAGAAAAGGTAATGAAAAAATATATGCCAAAATATTCATTTTATTTAGACTCAAAAATTCTTATTTTTAAATATATTAAGCTAGAAAAATTTAGTTTTAACATCAAAGTAATTTCCATTTGAAGAAGATAAAACAAGATGT
The DNA here is from genome assembly GCF_037993035.2 of Macaca fascicularis. NCBI lineage: Eukaryota > Metazoa > Chordata > Mammalia > Primates > Cercopithecidae > Macaca > Macaca fascicularis. The sequence goes on from NC_088379.1 coordinate 148,115,357, forward strand.
TTATCTTTCAATCACTAGAAAAAGTGAAAGGAGAAGCAGAGAAAAAAAATGCAACAGCAAAGAAACATTTTAAATAAAAAAAAGAAAGATGAAAGAAATAAGATCACTCAAAAGAGTTTGGACAAAATATAAAATAACTGAACTCTCCTATTAAAACAAAATTTAACAATATTCATCTTCAAAACTCACACGTAACACAAGGACACCCAAATGCTAAAATCAAAAGGAAACAGAAAGGTTTACTAGAGAAAATCAGATGAAAGGAAAGCAACTAGTAATATTAATTTCAAACAAAGTAAAATTGAATTTAGTAAACTATTAAAAAGATAGTCTTTTCTGTTGACAAGCAATTTAAATTACAATGAAGATAAATCAGTCATGAACTTATTTGCTGGCAGTAGAAAGCCAACACTGATAGAAAAATTATTTTTGTTGTGAGAATTTAAAACTCTCTTTTGCAGAACAAAGACTGACCAAGGTCTTACAAGGATTTCAATAGTACAATTAATAAGGTTTTTTATTAGACAAAGTAAACTTTACAGAAAACATTTTGAAAATGTTATTATGCAGTTGTTCATGAAGTTAATCTCAATAAATGCCAAGAAACAATATATTTTACAGCTCACATTCTCTGACTGAAAATGAAAACTGGTAATCAACAACAACAATTTTAAACAAAAACTCCCATATCGCTTGTAAATATAAAACTGCCTTGCTCAATAACTCCAGGATGAACAGAAAAATAAAAACTGCAATCATAAAATATTTTTTAAATTAAATGTCTGGTTATTAAATAAAAATGGAAGTAAATGAACTCATAATCCAACCCCAAATGGTTAAGGGGAAAACATTTTAAAAAACAGGATGAGTAAAATCATTTACTCTTTATTCAATTATTTATTCAGCAAATATTGTTACAAAGCCTATAAGGTTCCAGATATTGGTTTAGGCACTGAGGATATAGGGAACTTACATTTTAGTAAGCAATAAATCAGTAAATAAGTAAACATAAGTAAAAAGTAAACAAGTTCTTATATAACAATTATATAGAGATCAATGCTATAAAGAAACATATAGTAGGATAAGGAGTCAGAGATAGAAATAGGATAGGAGGAAATAGCTATTTTAGATAAAATAGTCACAGGGGTTTATCTGAACAGGTGACATTTGAAAAGCGATTTGAAAGACAGAAGTGAGCAAAACAAGCAAACGTCTGGAAGAATTTGATGAAAAATGCAGAAATTGGTAAATCAGTAAACTGAGAGCTGATTCCTAGGAAAAATGATGTATACCTCTGAAAAATAATACTAAGAAATAAAAAAGAAAGCATGCACACAAATATAACTATAAGAGACTGTAACAACAAACATAAAAGAGACTTTAAAAATTAACTTACATATGATATAGCATAGTTAGTGCATTGACTTTTGTTCTGGTTATATTGTGAGGCATTCATTATTCTCCAGTGATAAATACTGAGCTATTAGCTCAGCTTTCCTCTAAATCACACCTCAGTAAAAAGCCCTGTGATTCCCAGCACATTCTTGCCCAACAATTTTGCTGCCTTTTCAAACTGTGCTAAAGTTTTCTCTCACTTAATGGCCATTTTGCTCAAAGAAACACACATTTCATCACTTACAGAGTTACTGTTGACAAGTAGAGAACAACAAAGCCACAATGAGATAAAAGCGGCTTTGGACCCAGACCCAGGTTTGTTCAGTCCAAATTCTTACCTCAGCAAAATTTTAAGTTCCTTATGTCATGACTATTAGGAGCCAATTGTGAAGAGCTGAAACAAAAATATACTACGCCCACTAAATAACTCCATAAAATGATTATGAAGCGAAAACCCAAGATGACATATAATTTTTCTAAGAAAATAAGTATTTTAAGAAATAAAGAAAAAATTAAAAATTTAGGAAATAGGATTTTGAGTTAGACATTTCTGTGGTCTGGGAATTTGGGATAAATGTTCAAAGAAACTTTGCTTTAAAGAGAATACCAAGGACCTGCCAAATATCCACTGTGGGGTTTATTAAAAGAAATCAGAATCAGACCTGATCCCTTCACCCCCATTTACCCACGTCCAGCTTATTTTAAAAGAAAGCAATGCTAAAGCAAGTTAATGTACTACAGAACTGAACTGAGGTGTAAGCTGTCCGCCGAGAGAGAAGAGTGTAATGGGTTTCCCCCTCCATTTCCTCACTTCAGTCTAATGAAGGAGAGAGTCCAAGAGAACCAGTTATAGAGATCAGGAGTGCCTAAAGGAAGAGGCGATTGACATTCCCTTCTCTGTCTGATTAGAGTAGAATATACGGACCTTGGCCCTGCCAGGTGCAGAGGAGACTGTGGTAAGACAGCTCTTGGGAGAACCTGACACATTTTCCTTGTAGCTGACTTGAGCAGGTGTCAATAGCAGGAACAAGGAGAGAGGGCAGCGGAACAGGGCCTTCGCTACAAGTATTTTAGAAAGGTGTTGTGATCTTGAAGGTGCCCCGCAAGAGAACCACCAGAGGACCTCACTATTAGGGGCCTCAGATATACTGCCAGGATGGCAAAGAAGTCTCTCTGGCGCTCCAAAGAATGAACATCTGAAGCCTGCGGTCCACAAAGGCATCAGTGACAACAGTAGTTAAGTGGTAAAACTTCTGTTACTCTCCTGAAGTCCCTCAAGCACCGCATCCCATCCCTGTGGGAGCCTCTTCAGGAGATAGACAAAGAAGAGGAGAACAAACGGGAGAAGGGCAGTGAAATAACAGACCTTGTCGTGGCTCTTGCTGCGTTCTAGGATTCTATCAATAAAAAGGATTCAGGAGCTAACTGCAAAGGGGTACCACAGCTCACAAATGAAATAAATTGAGCATTGATAGGAATATTGACTGTAATAATTTGAAATGTATTTAATATGTTAAAATCTTTGATGCTTTAACAACAAAGAAAAGGAAAGGGCACCAATGTTTACCAGAGGAAGATGCTAAAGAAACAAATAATTATCCTGAAAACCAATAATAAAGAGAAAAACTCAGAAGTACAAGAATAAAACACCATGGAAGCTGTATAATGAAACTTAAGCTCAGAGTCTCCAGAGTTCAGTGCAATCCCAGCACACAGTAGCAAATTAATAAATAATATTAAATTAAAGGCAAAAAGGAGGGACATCAGAAAGACGGGGAAAGATGAGCATTTTCTCTTCCTCCTTTCCATGGACACACAAATTCAACAATAACAGTACATGGACCAATTCCCTGTATGAGAAGTCCAGAAACCAATTGAGGGGCTCCTAAACCACAGGCAAGGGCAACACAAGCCTAACTGAAGACGGTGGAAAAATTCAAGGTTCCCTCCTCTCAGCCACATGATCAACAACAACAACAACAATAACAAAACCAGTTCCCAATTTTCTACCTGGGGAGATAAGAAAAGGACTGAACCAGAATTCGAAAGTTATGACTTTTCCGGGTGCTGCCTTTCTGCCTGGCTGAATCTGAATACTGTCACGAAAGGTCCCCAGTTGGAAGCCACTGAGAACAAAGGCAGCAGGTTGAACTTGCCTGCACACACTTTCCATATGCCCTCCCTCTGGCTCAGTGCTGAGGGAGTGGGACAAAACCCTCAAATCCCAACTTGTCCCTGGAGAGAGAAAGAGTTGAATTGTTCATTCATCATTCCAAATTTTCCAGAGACTGCCCGAGGGACTGTTTTTTGTTTGTTTGTTTGTTTGTTTGTTTTTCTCACCTGTCTCAGAATACCCACAGGACCCAGTATACTCTAGATGCCTGAGGAAGGACTGTTGAGAACCACCACAGAAAAAGAGTTTGGGGCGTGCTGCCGCCCCAGAAGACCCACACAGCACAGAGACACCAGAGAGAGCAAGAGATTACAAACTCCTGAAGGAAAAAAAAAAAAAAAAGCTGGCAAATCCAGCTAATTTGGAAAACACAACTTCAGATAAAATGTATACAGAGACGTTTGAGAGGCCCCCAGTATCTCTGGCTGGACTGACTGGTGAGGGTCTTCTCCCATACAAGGCCAGTCTGTGAAGACGGGTAGGGATGTCTATTTTTCCTAATACGCAGATGCCAACACAAAAAGTCAAGGAAAATGAAGAAACAAGAAAATACAGCCAGAAAAAAGGAACAAGATAACACATCAGAAATCAACTCTAATAAAACAGAGATGTATGATTTATCTAACAGATAATTCAAATTAACCACATAAACATCCTCAATGAGCTCAGGAGAAAAATGATACGCAAAGTGAGAATTTCAACATAGAACCAGAAAGTATTTTTAAAGTGCCAAACAGAAATCTTTGAGTAAAAGAATACAATACACTGAAAAATTCACTAGAAGGATTCACCAGAAGACAAGACGAAGGAGAAGAAAGAATCAACAAACTCAAAAAAACATTGAAAAGACAACTTATGGAGTGGAAGAAAATATTTGCAAACTATGGCCGGGCGCGGTGGCTCAAGGCTGTAATCCCAGCACTTTGGGAGGCCGAGATGGGCGGATCACGAGGTCAGGAGATCGAGACCATCCTGGCTAACACGGTGAAACCCCGTCTCTACTAAGAAATACAAAAAATAGCCGGGCGAGGTGGCAGCGCCTGTAGTCCCAGCTACTCGGGAGGCTGAGGCCGGAGAATGGCGTGAACCCGGGAGGCGGAGCTTGCAGTGAGCTGAGATCCGGCCACTGCACTCCAGCCTGGGCTACAGAGCGAGACTCCGTCTCAAAAAAAAAAAAAAAAAAAAAAAAAAAAAAAATTGCAAACTATATATCTGATAAGGGGTTAAGAGATTTTCTACAAATTATATTATGTAATCTATAAACAGATAATTTTACTTCTTCCTTTCTGACTTGGATGCCTCTGTTTTTCCTGCCCTAATTTTTCTGGCTGGGATTTCCAATACTATGTTGAATAGAAGTGGCAAGAGTGGACATAACTGCTTCTTTCACGACCTTAGAGGAAAAGTTTTCAGTTTTTCATTGGTGAGTAACTGTGAGCCTTTCACTTCTGCCCTGTATTATGGCGAGGTATTTTTTTTTTCTATTCCCTAGTTTGTTGAGTTTTTTTTTTCAAATCATTAAACAGTATTGATTTATATTAAATGCATTTCTGCATCTGTTGAGATGATCATGTGATTTCTATCCTTTGTTCTGTTAATATATTGTATCACGTTGATTGATTTTCATATGCTGAACCATCCTTATGTCACAGGCATTAATACCATTTGACATGGTGTATGATATTTCTTGGTTTGCTAGTATTTTATGGGGATTTGATCACCTTATGGTGCCTTTGTATGAGTTTGGTATCAGGGTAATGTTGGCCTCATGACGTTGGGAGTGTTCCCTCCTCTTCAACTTTCTGGAAAAGTTATAGAAGGATCAGCATTAATTCTTTTTAAATGTTTGGTAGAATTCACTAGTGAAGCCATTTGATTTCGGGGCTTTTCTTTGTAGGGAATGTTTGATTACTGATTCAATCACTTGCCACTTACAGGTATGTTCAGAATTTCTATTTCTTCATGATTCTGTCACGCAAGGTGGTTAAGAGTCTAGAAATTTATCTATTTCTTCTAGGATATTCAGTTTGTTGGCATATAATTATTCATAGTGGTCTCTTATAATCCTTTCTATTTTTGTGGTATTAATAATAATGTCTCCACTTCTGATTTTATTTACTTGAATCTTCTCTTTTTTTTTTTTTTTTTATTAATTAACCCAAAGAATTGTCAATCTTGGTCTTTTTTTACCAACTTAAGTTTCATTCATTTTTTCAATTGTTTTACTATTCTGTATTTCATTTTTGCTCTAATCTTTATTGTTTTCTTCCTTCTGCCAACTGTATATTTTGTTTGTCCTTTTCTAGATTTTTTTAACTTTTATATTAGGTTTGGGGTACATGTGAAGGTTTGTTACATAGGTAAACACCTGTCATGGGGGGTTTGTTGTACTGGCTATTTTATCACCCAGGTATTAAGCCAAGTACCCAATAGTTATCTTTTCTACTCCTCTCCCTCCTCCGGAACTCCCTCCTTAAGTAGACACCAGTATCTGTTGTTTCATTCTTGGTGTTTATGGGTTCTTATCATTTAGCTCCCACTTATAAGTGAGAACATACAGTAGTTTTCTGTTCCTGCATTAGTTTGCTAATGATAATAACTTCCAGCTCCATCCATGTTCCCATAAAAGACATGATCTCATTCTTTTTTATGGCTGCATAGTATTCCATGGTGTATATGTACTACATTTTGTTTACCCAATCTGTCAATGATGGGCATTTAGGTTGATTCTATGTCTTTGCTATTGTGAACAGTGTTTCAATGAATATTTATGTATATGTGTCTTTATGGTAGAATGACTTATATTCCTCTGGGTATATACCCAGTAATGGGATTGCTGGGTCAAATGGTAGTAAAGTGTAAAATTAGACTGTGTATTTGAGATCTTTGTTCTCTTTCAGTGTAGGCATTTATAACTCAGTACTGCTTTTACTGCACTCCATGTTTTGATATGCTGTGTTTTCATTTATATCTCAATATGTTTCTAATTTATCTTAGGAGTTACCCTTTGACCCATTGGTTTACAAGGTTGTATTGTTTAATTTACACAAATTTTTGAATTTTCCAGTTTTCCTTTTTCTATCAATTTCTAGTTTCATTCCATTGTGGTGAGTAAACGCACTTGGTATTACATAAATCCTTTTAAATTTGTTAAGACTTGTATTTTGACCTAACACAATGAATTCTGGAGAATGTTCCCTGTATTCTTGAGGAGAATGTGTATTCTGCTGCTGTTGAGTTGGTCTCTATTGTTGTTGAAGTCTTTTTTTCCTTATTAATCTTCTCTCTGGATGTTCTATCCATGATTGAAAATGGGAAATCTCCCACTACAATTGTGTTGCTATTTTTCCTTTCAGTTTGAAAATGGGAAATCTCCTACTACAATTGTGTCGCTATTTTTCCTTTCAGTTCTGGCATGTTTGCTTCATATATTTGGGTATTCTAATGTTGGGTGCATACACATTTATAATTCTTATAAATTCTTGGTGATTTGACTTTTTATCATTGTATAATGTCCATCTTTGTTATTTATAGTTTTTAATTTAGTTTATTTTTTCTGATATACGTATGGCTACCGTGCTCTCCTTTGGTTACCATTTCCTTTGAATATTTTTTCCATCCTTCCAATTTCAGCCTCTGTGTGTTCTTATATCTATAGTAAGTCTCTTGTAGACAGTATATGGTTGGATCTTATTTTTTATCTACTCAGGCACTCTATGGCTATTGATTGAGGAATTTAATCCGTTTATACTCAAACTAATGACTGATAGGGAAGTACTTACCACAGCCATTTTGTCTAGTATTTACTGTATATCTTGTAGCTTTTTCGTCCTTCTTTTCCTTTCTTGTCCTCTTTTGCAGTGGTTTTTTTTTTTTTTTTTTTTGAGTAATGACCTACTTTGATTTATTTCTCATTTTCTTTTGTGTATCTTCAATTAGAATTTTCTTTACAATTATCAGACTTAAATAAAATACCTTGTAATTATAACAATCTACTTTGTTCTGATAAAAAGTTAACCTCAATTGCATACAAAACTTTACTTTTTTACTTCTATTCCTCCACACATTTTATGTTATTGATATCACAATTACATCTTTTTATATTGCATATCCATTAAAATATTTTCATAATTACAGTTTTCTAAATAATTTTGTCTTTTAACTTCTATACCAGAATTAAAAGTGCTTAATGCACCACTATTACAGAATTATTCTATGTTTATCTATATATTTACCTTTACCAGTGAGCTTTGTACTTTTATATATTTTTGTGTTGATGTCCAGCATCCTTCTGTTTCAATTCAAAGGACTCTCATAGCATTTCTTATAAGGCAGATCTAGAGCAGTGATAAACTCTCTGAACTTTTGTTTGCCTGGAAACATCTTTATCTTGCCTTCATTTTTGAAGGACCATTTCAACCAGTATAACATTCTTGGTTGGCAGTGTTTTCTTCAGCAATTTGAATGTCTTAGTCTACTCCCTCCTGGCCTATGTTGGGTTGGCTGAGAAATTTGCTAATGGTCTTATGGAGGATACCTTGCATGTGATGATCCCCTTTTTTCTTGCTGCTTTCAGAATTCCCTCTTTGTCTCTGACTTTTGGCAATTTGATTATAATGTGTCTCAGTGTAGACTTCTTTGGGTTTATTCTAGTTGAAATGCACTGGTATCCAGAATCTGGACGTCCATCTTCATCCCCATATTTGAAAAGTTTTTAGTCATTATTTCTTCAAATAAGTTTTTTTCCTTTTTCTCTCTCTCTTCTTTTTCTATAACACCAATAATATATATAGGTCTATTTGATGTTCATCTCATAGGTACCTTAGGCTTTCCTTACTCTTTTTCTTTTTATTCCTTTTTTCTTTTTCCTCCTCTGACTAAATACTTACAAATGATCTGCCTTCAAGATAGGTGATTCTTTCTTCTGCTCAATCAAGTCTGTTGTTGATCCTCTCTAGCTCATTTTTTAGTGCAGTTATTACATTATTTGGCTGTAAGATTTCTGCTTGGCTCTTTTCTATATTTTCCATCTCTATGTTGATACTCTCATTTTGTTCATGCCTCGTTTTCCTGGTCTCATTTAGCAACTTTAACATGCTATTTTGAATTATTGGTCAGGTAATACATATATACCTCCATTTATTTCAGGTGACTTTCTAGAGATTTGTGTTGCTTTTTGATTAGACCACATTTCTGTATTTCTTTGTGTGCTTTGTAACTTTGAGTTGGGATCTGTGTATCTGAAAAAAACAGCCACTTTTTCAGTGTTTATGGGTTGCTTTTGTACAAAGAAGGACTTTTTCCAGTCATCCTGGCTAGAGATTCTGAAAGCTTCTCAAACCCTATTTGTGTATGTATCTTCTCTGGATTTCTGCATGTAAATTCCTAATTGGAAGGATTGGCCAGTTTCTTTTTTCAGAAGCTTATAATGTCTTGCTCATTCTGGTGTCTATGTGTGGTTTTTGTAAGTACTCTAACCTGCTACAAGCTGTCCAGTCTTCTTTTGGTCTCAGAAGCCTGTAGGCTTCTAGACTATGTCAGGTTCCCTCAGTACTCTAGAGGTAGGTGAGACAGAAACTAGTACTTCAGGAAGGCTCCTGAAATGTCAGAACATTGGAAGCATTCTTATTTGTTGCTGTTGTTCTGAAAGCAGCCAGGCAGTGGAATTTTCTCCAGTTCATTTCATGCTAAGTGGAGTGAAGAATTATGGCAAGTGAGTGTACAGTAGTGCAAACCATTGCCTTAGTTCTCAGAAGCCTTAGTCTGATGCTCTTTCTTGTCAGCATTTAGATTCAGGCAAGACAGAAACCAGTCCTATGGGTAGCCACCTAAAATGTCTAAACCTTGAAAATATGTTTTAGTCTTCTTTTTCCCTCCTCAGAAAGAAGCCAGGAGATGGATGCTTTTCTCCTAATTGTGCCACACTGTGATGAACTATGGCCAATGAGTATGTGTTAATTCATTCTTGCATTGCTATAAAGAAATATCTGTAATTTATAAAGAAAAGTGATTCAATTGTCTCACAGTTCAGCAGGCTGTACAGGAAGCATGATACTGGCATCTGATTGGCTTCTGAGGAACCTAAGGAAACTTACAATCGTGGCAGAAGGCAAAGGAGGAGCAGGCACAGTCATATGGTCTGAGCAAGAACAAGAGAGAGAGCTACAGGAGAAGTGCTACACACTTAAAGAACCGGATTTCACAAGAACTCATTCACTATCACAAGAACAGCACCAAGGGGATGGTGCTAAGCCCTTCAGGAGAAAACCACCCTCATGATCCAATCACCTGCCACCACACCCCACCTCTAACATGGGGATTACAATTCAACATGAGATATGGGTAAGGACACAGATCCAAACCATATGAAAGTGCCACAGATTTTTTCTACTGTATTTAACGCAGGTGGTTTTGCATTCATCTGGAGTGCAGGAGCTACTTAACTTGTTTCTAGATTTCTCACAAATTGGTTCTTCAGTGCCTCTGTTGTTGAATCATTGCCTCTGTAGTGGAAGGAGGTTCCGGGGATTCCTAATTTGCCATTTTGGTGGTGTCACCCAGAATCTTCCTTTTAATTACAAATCCAGTAAGGCTTACATTTCCTGAAAATCTTTGGAAAAGTATTGTAATGTAGCTGTTTAATTATAATTCTTCTTAATAAAAAGCAGAGGAAAATAATTAATAAGGCTGCCTAAATTTCCATGACTTGTAAAGAGAGGATCACAATACAATTAAAATATTTTGCTACATTTAATTTATATGCGCCTTTTAATCTGAATTAAGACTATTTGAGTATTATCTTTATGAGGGTAAATGCAGAAAATTAAATAAATGTAACAAATGTCAGTTTTATAGTCACAACATTTTATTATATCTACATAAATTTATATATATGTACTACATATAAATATATATTTACACAGATACATGTACTTTTTATATAGATATACACACACATCTATAAATGATACATGTGTATATATGTGTAGACACACACACAAAGCAATAAAGCTACTCTTTTCTTTTGATAATAAATAGCCAAAATATTTTTGAAAACAAAAATACAATCCTATATGAATATTGTCTTTCAGAAATAAATGAAATATGTTGCTTACTATATAATAGAAAAGGATTTTCTTTGTTTTTGTTTTATAGAGATGAGGTCTCCCTCTGTCATCCAGGCTAGAGTACAGTGGTAACACCATAGCTCACTACAGCCTTGACCTCCTGAGCTTAAGCAATCCTCCTGCCTCAGCCTCCCAAGTAGCTAGGACTACAAGTGTGTACCACTATGCCTGGCTAACTTTTTTATTTTTTAATTTTTTACAGATGCAGTCTTACTAAGTTGCCCGGGCTGGTCTTGAACTCCTGGCCTCAAGCAATCCTCCCACCTCAGCCTCTTAAAGGTCTGAGATTACACATGTGAGGCACTGTGCCTGGCCAAAAAAGGGTTATCTTTGATAAATATAAGAAAAATATTGATAGGTCATCACCTAGATGACACCCAGTTATCAAATTCTAGGGGTTTGATCTACTGTCTGATATTATCTAAAAAGGACCAAAATCCAGAAAACTTTTCTTTGTTGAAAGATAGAAGAGAGGTATCAATGTTTTTAGTTTTTGTTTTGTTATATTATGACATAGAAAAGTACACACAATGTTAATGTAAAATATCTTGGGTTTTCAGAAATATATTTGTTAGAACTCTTTTATTAACAAGTAACAAAACCCAAACCATGGTAGCATAGATTTCTTAAAGGGATATTTATAGAGAATATAGAGAATTTCAAAAATATAGCTGCAGCTGGACTCCTGGACCAGTGGAGTTCAAATGCCTTCGTGACTCCTTCTCCATCTTTTACCACTGTGTATTAGTAAAAGTCAGCTCCAGTCTCTTTACATCCTTGCAGTAAGGATTTCTCTTCTTGTCTAATTCATACAGTAGAAAAATGGCCAACAATAACTCTAGAGTTCATAATTCAAAATTCAAAAGGCCAGAAAAAGACCAAAACTTAACAACTTAATTTCAAATTCTTAGAGCAGCTTTGAAGAAGCCACTGCTGTTGTACTAACATGACTGTTATCACTATAACCATAAAGATTGAGTTTAGAGGAGTCATGAATATGCCAAAATGAATTGTGGAGCAAGTAATACCATGAGTTTTCACTACAAAGAATAAAGAGCTAACATAAAGATAGTTTGAAATGCTTCAAGCATGAAAATATGCAATATAATTTGACAGCTTCTAGTAGACTTTTGTTGTTGTTGTTGATGTGTAAATGTTGTGTTTGTCATTGGTGAAATAGAAAGAGAAGGTAATAGAACCTATAAATGTTTAGACTAACAGTTTGTTCTATTTGCCAGTGTGCTTTGTAAAATAATTAGTCCAGAAACAAGAAATCAAGCTAGCAAACACATACTAGCTGGGACTATCATGTAGCAAACAGGAAAAAGATGTGACTGTTATTACGGGGGGAAAAACACTGAAACATTCAGCCCATGCAAATCAGCAATAAAGAAAAGAAAATGAGATACTTGGATATTCTTAGCTAAATCAACAAATACACAAACAAAGTGGGGTATAATGTTGTCTGATACGGTGTCTCTTTGCTTCCATTTGGCGAATTGGGTACAGAACAGATCACCAGAATGCAAAATACCATGAACTCCACAAAGTAAATGTATCTTCTGTTCCAAGCAGAAAAGTACTGAAAACACTTTATAAATTTGAATGAGAATAACTTAGTATTTTCAGTGACCTGATATTTCTTATAATGAATGAACAAATAGGATTTTTACACTGGCATTACACTTACAAATGAGAAAGCATCCAAAATTCATTAACAATCAGAAAATAAGTGTTACTCCCTGCAATATCACTCCCTGCAAAGTATAATTATAATGAATAGATTACTGTGGAAAACCAAGTAGGAAAGAAATATCGTTTAACTGTCTGTAGTAGCTAGAGGTTGTTATGTCAAACCAATGTAATTTCTTTTAGAATCTAACCAGTACTTACTTCCCAGGAGTAGTATTCAGCAGTGGGACTCCAATAGTTATGTATGACATTCCTTTGTGAAATGAAATGACCTTATTCCCTTACCCTTAATAATCTTATACAAAATTACCTGCCTATATTAAAAACAACCAAATTCAAACAGATTTCTCATGCTGCTTCAAATTCTAAGTCCTTTGCTACTTCAAAGAGCACAAATTGTCATCAGTTTTATTTTTTCTCACAATTCATGATAAATTAATATGAATACAGGAATGCTTAATGTTCCCACCACAATATACATGTACTTAAGCCAATATTTTATATCTATATTTGTACTCATTATCCTATATGAGGTATTTGCTAGAACCCAGTATTCTCTATGCCACTTGCTCTGTGAAACCTCTCTCTGTAATTTAAAAGATTATGCTATTTCAAAACCTTTCATTGTTTTAAAATATGTAAGCTCAATTTCTGTTATTATGAGGATAAAGTGTCTTAACAACCAGTATATTAATTAGCATTCAGATATTCTTGCCATGTCACTGAAGTTACATTCATCACAAGGCACAAGGAGATATTTGGGGACAAATTATTTTCCAGCTCAAGTTTTGAAGAATTGTATTCTGACTGTTATTTCTTCTTACTGCAAGCTTTCTTGATTTAAGGCTCTTTGAAATAATATTGACTTAATATTAATAATTTAAAATGATATGGAAAGCTTATCTCTGCCAACCTGATGTGAAGACAAAATGTTCATTCCCTTTAATTGTATTTCAACTATAAGCCTTTATATCATTGCAATGTACTTTTCATTATTTTAATTATTATAGCTCACTCTTACTACTACAATACCACTTAAATTATGTGAAATTTTGTTACTATTTTGTCATATTTAATTATTTTACTCTTGCTCTGGATTGAAAGATATTACAATTATAAAATTGACACAAGCAATATATTTCTTAGTGATCATTGCTAGTATATATGTTCTACTTGGAAAAATTCTAACTCAGCTGACAATACAAAGAGTCAATAAAAGCAAAAGATCCTTTCTTTTATTATTATTATTATTATACTTTAAGTTCTAGGGTACATGTGCACAACGTGCAGGTTTGTTACATATGTATACATGTGCCATGTTGGTGTGCTTGCACCCATTAACTTGTCATTTACATTAGGTATATCTCTTTCTACAAAGTGATAAGCATGATGATCATGAAATGAAATGTCATGTGGTGATTTAAGTATATTGGGTATGTTTCAGGACATTTTGATCAAAAAAATGCATGTAAAGATGGCACATATACATACTATTGGGCCTCTTGAAAAAAATAAAACTATTGTCTATGATAAAAACAGAAGAGCTAGTTTCTTTTTTTACTTATAACACTACCCAGGCAATACCTAGACTACACACATATTAGTATATACATGTTCAGTAGTTATTAGGGTGTTTCTTACTAGTAATTTTCACCAGTCCAGGAATATGAATGGCATTGAATTCACAATAACAACACTAGGTGTTAGAAAAATGATGCAATGTATTACAGTTGAGAGGAAAAATCAAATGCCTCAAAAATTTAACTTTTCAGGCACTTTTTCTGAGGAAGCCACTGAAAAGTATGCCATGCTAAAATGAAGTCATAAAGGAAGACAAAAGACTAGGAATCCAGGAGACAGAAGACTCAACAGAGGAAAGTGGTAAAAGAAATTTGAACAAACTTGTCAAAAAGAAGTCCTAAGTTGACAGTCATGCAGGAAGTCTACACTGAAAACCATCATGGCACAGAAAGATGCAAGTTTCCTAAAAGGATGCTTTTATTAATAAATAAATAAAAGTGGTGATACAGTTACTAGCAGATTATCTGAAAAATTTTACTGCTTTCAAAATTATATTCAGAGATATTCTCTAGAGCTCTTAGAAGGGGTAGAAAGAATAGTTGTTGAGTTAAAGAAAACCAGGTCAATGGTGGAAGGGAGGCAATTATCAAATTCAAAGAGAAAAGATCTGACTGGAAACTGTAATCACGCTACAATGCTTGAGTTCAGCAGTAGAGAAAAAAAAGAAAGAAAGAAAGAAAGAAAACTATATGCACACACACATTTATAAGGGAAACACTGAAAACTGGTTTAACCAAAAACCATAACATTAACTATATTAGAGTAGAAAAAAGATAAAGAGAAAATTCTCATCTACTATAACAAGAAGTCAATAGACAGTGTCTAAACATTTTTAAAAAAACATGAGAATAGTTTGCACATATTTAAAAATGGAGAAGTAAATTCCAAAAAGAAAACTTTTTACATTGAAAAACGTAACGTAATAGTCCCTGAGAATGGTAAGTTGGGAGATGAAGGTGGACATTGGCAAAATAATACAAATAAATTTTGAGATTCTGGGAAGATAAGTGAGGTGACCATATATTCTGGTTTCTCCAAAACAGGCTTAGTTTATTTTTTTAATCGAATAACACTGTTTCCATATTAAATTAGCTTGTTTTTCCATTACACATTTTCTTGTATTTGTATGAAAAACGAAGTGATAGCTGTTAATAGGTTGGCTCCATTAGCAGAAGCAAAACACGAAAAGAACTCATTTTGCCAGTTTCATATCTGTGTCATCAGATCCTTCAAGTGTAAAATGAGTTAATGCTAATAATCATTTGATATTTTTCATAAAACTTATGGAATCAAAATGAGACTTTAGGAAATCCATTCCACTGAAGGTCAAACATCTCACATTATTATGAGTGCCACTGAAAAAAAGTGTTTGTTTTTCCAGTAACAATACATATACAAATTTTGAGCTGAGCACAGTGGCTCATATCTGTAACCCCTTTTACTCGGGACGCTAAAATGGAAGGGTCCCTTGAGTCCAGGAGTTTGAGGTTACCAAGTAAGCTATGATTGTGCTACTGCATTCCAGATTGGGTGACAGAGCAAGATCCCGTCTCTAATATATACATATAAAAATTCTGACAGAGGCCATCATCACGGTAAAAACAATGCTCCTGCTGTAATAAAAACCTATGAAATGGAAATGTGCTTAGAACTGATTGTGTTGCACTCATCATTTATAACTGCATTTAAATGCGTCATGATAGTCTACCAGTTAAAAAAAGGAGAAATTTTAAAAATTTATAAATATTTTATGTTTACTACAAAATTTTGTAATAAAACTAACATAAAAATAAAGCAACGGCAAAAAGAAAAAAAAAAGAGTTTCCAAATGGTGATATGCATTTCCTCTTTGCTACCTCTCACAAAATATTTAAGCTTTTGGAAACGTTGTTAAATTAAGTTTTAAATGTCTTAAAAATACATGGAACTTTTTGTTAGCAAGTCTTTTACATTTTGATTGCATCTTGTTCAGACTCAGAAATTTATAATTAAAGATTAAATGATTAGATGTTTTCCAGGTGTTTGGAGAAAGAGAAGATTTAAATAGGTGAAGTACAAGGAATTTTGGGGGGTAGTGAAACTCTGTATGTGGTAGATACATGACACTCTACATTTGTCAAAACCCTGATAAGACTGGACACGGTGGCTCACACCTGTAATCCCAGCACTTTGGGAGGCTGAGGCAGGCAGATTACTTGAGGTCACGAGTTCTAGACCAGCGTGGCCAATATGGTGAAACCCGTCTCTACTAAAAATACAAAAATTATCCTGGAGTGGTGGCTCATGCCTGTAATTCCAGCTACTTGGGAGGCTGAGGCAGTAGAATTGCTTGAGCCCAGGAGGCAGAGGTTGTCATGAGCCGAGATCATGCCACTGCACTCCAGCCTGGGCTTTCTCAAAAAAAAAAAAATATATATATATATAAAATTGTAACACAAATAATAGACCTTATACATGCAAATTTTAAAAATCTTAGGAGGTCAGTGGAGTCTCACAATAAAATATAGAATGTTACAAAATCATCTAGCTGTATTATGATATATGAAACAATCTCACTAAAGAAGTTGGGCAGGTGGGATGCGTTGACCTAAGTAACTTTGGAAATTATTGGCGTCTGTAAAATGAAAGGCAAAAGAAACTGTAAGCATTGTACTCTAGTTGATAATGTTGTTTGCCAAAGAAGTACAGATTAATCATTCTGATACGGCTATCCATGTATAATGAAATTAATTAATTAACTAGATGCCAGGTAGAAAAAGCCAATTTCTCAGTGTTGAAGTGAAAGATTAGGAAGGGCAGGAGACTAGAAGGACAACACCTGAATACCAATGAACACATCCAGTACCCAGATTTAGTTTGTAATACCATTCTCCAATAAAAGGAATAAGGGCCCTTGGAAAAATAATTGAATCCAGGCCTGGTGCAGAAAATATACAAGATGAGTCTGTAGCATCTTATATCTGCAATGAATATTATATCTTCAAGTAAATAAACAAATTACTTTAAGAAAAAAATTAACACATTAATTTGACAGTTTATTTCATGACTCGTTTAAATTTCAAGGGATTATATTAATCTGAGAGGTTAGTACTGCCTCATAATTAAAGTATGAAGATAAACAATAAGCAACCAATTTTACAATAAATAATATCTTCATTTCTACGCAATGTTATCTTCTAAATTTTCTCAATGATTCTTTTGACATTACTTATTAACTGTAATGGCAATTTTTGAGGGAGAAATGCTATCATCTTTGAAGCCAAGATATTGTGTAACACAGGATGGATGGCCAAATTTTACAATTACCAGTTATTTAATATTGTAATAATGTTTGAAATTAATAGTCATTATATTTCAATTCTGCTCTCATTAAATTTTGTATTTTTAGAAAAAGTAGGAAAAGACACATTTCCCTACTCAATGCAAAATAATGCTTAAATTTATGCAAATTTAGAACAATTGGTTAAGATTCCTTTACTAAGAAGAATAGAAAGAGATCTTGGATATATTCTGGAATGTTTTAAAAGACAACAAAAGCAAATTCTTTTAACAAATAACAAATGAGAACTATGCACTGCAATGTTTTCAATTATCAGAAATTAAAAAGGCGGAACCAATTTTACCAATAGATTTAGAGACTGAAAATATGAAAATCTTCCTACTCAACATTCTGCCTTAGTTTCCTAACACGAAATATTAATAAAATGAAGGGTGAATCACAGTATTTCATTAGACATTAATATCATTAGACATTTCCTCAATGGTTTGGATAATTGAGACCAAAAAAAACTTTTTTACCTGAATAATCAAACTAAGCATGGCCATAATTGTCATTTAGTTTTCACAGCTAAACAAACCCTAAAGAATCCTACTCAAACATTTTTCCTGCCCAGCAGAACTTTCAGGTTATATTATTTACACATCTTCTTTTCTATCCCCTGGTACTCCATTTATTTTTGTGCTTCCTTCCACTTCATAGCCTTCTCTTTATTTTATTTTCCAAACACTAATCCTTGCGTTTGTCTTCGAATTGTCCAACAAGCTGGGCTTCAGAGTTCTTCCAACCTGGAGCACACCATGCTTCAAGGTGACTTCTCCTTTCTGTTGGTATTTCTGTCGCGAGGGGCACCGCCACACACAGCTACAGAAACCTAACGTTAAATGACTACAACTGCCTAGTCAGCTCTGAAAACCCTCTTGAGTCAAAAACCAAACTCACTAACATGGTTATATTTCCCATTTATTATCTTGATTGCTCACTTCTCCAAACTTGATACCAAGATATACTGCTCTCTTGTCTAGGACTACAGATTAGGAGACCTGCATAAGGACATTGGTGCTATTTATTTGTCCTTGGCTTTGCTTCTAAGCCAAATCTTCTTTGTATTTGAAAACCAGGGCTTTCAGCTTCTCTACAACTTCAGAGGTCTTCCTCCTTAGAAGTTAATTCGCTCTGTCTCCATTACACCATTGCAGAACTCACCATATTCCCTATGCTGAGCTAACATCCAATTGATCAATACCTACAAGTCAGTTGGGAAGAAAATTGGACACAAATCTTTGAAGTCCAGTCAGCAATGCTTCTCAAAATTTTTAATTTATAACACTCTTTTGAATTAGAACTTCTGGGAGGTTGTTGCTTGGAAGAGGTTAAAAGACTCAAATCAACTCTATCATGTCAGCAATAACATAATCACTCCTCTAGTTGGCATCTCTACTCCACTGCCTAGGATTTCCTTCCATACTGTCATGGTAACAGAGAGGTAAACATTCTAGCCAACCATACCAGCAAAAGAAATGACAGACACTGTATCCAGGATACTCTTGGCAGACTCAATAAATCTTTTTTTACTGCCTATATTTCCCCCAAAAGGTTTCATTCTTTGTCCTGTGCTCCAAACTCTCCCAAACTCCCAAAGCATTCTCATCTCCTTCAAGGTAAAGCTCTGAAGACCACATGTTGCTCTGCTTTTAGGGTTTTTTTCCATTGCATGTGGCTTTTTTTATTATTGATGAATGGGGTGGAGGCAAGAGCTTCCCATATCCAGGGTGGATAGTAGTGATGTCAGCACAGTTTAGTTCTATGCAGTTTATTTTGCTTCATCCCCCAATTTTTTTCCCTCACCTAATTTCTGTGATCAAAAGACGCAACATTCGACGAGTTCTTCCACTTATCTCTTGTATCTCCACATAGCTTATTGACCAAGACATAGGTGTCTTAAATCAACTAATTTAATGCATCCTGTTTTATTGTACTTCTGTTATGTGCTGATTATTCTCAAGCATAAATAACAATAAAGCACCTAACTAAATACATTTTATATACGTATTACCTTCATAGTGGACTTCCTTTCTAGTTACAACTGTCATATTTTATCACATGGATATTTTAAGCTTCTTTGGTTATCTAACTATTTAGTTGTCATTTGATAGAATTTTTTTTTGCCCTGACCATACTTTCTTGGTTATCCATGAGGCAAAATGCTCACACATCAGAGTAAACTACCAATCTTTCATAGGCATGGTTTGAAATAAGAACCATATGATAATATTATAATATGCCTTATATTTACTAACTATATAATAGCTTTTAACTCAGTCTGCATGGTGTCAAATGACCCACTCGATTCAAATATCTATCTAATGTATAATCACCACAGTAAGTTAGCAAAATAATTATACATTGATAAAAAGTTGAAGAGTTCATTGTCACCTGTTAAGCAACAACTGGCACAAGGGAAAACTGAGTAATGTCAGCAAGATAACAAGAGTAAGAGACCCCAGCATTTGTTTTCCCACAAAAAATAACAATTAGCCAATTATCCACAAACAAAAATAGCCTAGAGCACTCTGATGTCCATTTAAATAGCTGCAGCAACACAGTGGAGCAAAAAAACCTGAGAATAAGTACACAGAAAAGATAGGAAGAACAGTTTCCTTTTGCCTGTATCATCCCATCCCCCAGGATGGCAGTGCTCAGTGCTGAGAGTGAACTCTCCAGCCCACCAGTTCCTCTCAGGGAAAAGGAGAACAGAGTGAACAACCAGTTTTCCCTGCCTTTTGGGGCATTGCCTGAAGAACTCACTTTGGCTTCACTCCACCCAGATCACTGGGGAGACCAAAAAAGCTGAGACATCTGAAGACAGCTAGGAACAAAGAAGAAAGGCAGGGGTTTTCAACATCAACCATGCAGCAATATTCAGCATGCTTTCCTGTGGCTTGCCCTGCAGAGGATCCCAGTGGCCTTCACTAATGAGGACCTCAATAGCCCTTGTGACCACTTCACCCTCCAACACACTTTTGCTATGGAGAGACAAAATTTTTGCCCTCACAAGCTTCACTGCTGAAGTAGCAGCACCCTCGTCAGCTACTACATAGGTACCCTGTCCCTAGGAGCCACAGAAGCCACTGTTCACATGCCCACCTGCAACTACGGCTCCTGTTACCAGCCCTGGGTCCCAATGTGGTATGAAGCTGATGCCACAGTTGTGTGCATAAGCATAGCCAACCTCAATCTTTCTGCCCACTTCCAGCACTGTAACATGGCTCCTACTTTCATGCACATACACATAACTAGCCCTAAACCCTACCACAACTGACTGGCCCAGGTTCCCCCCACTGGACTTGGAGGTGCCACTGAGAACCACAATAGCCCTTACACCCACTGCAGACCTCTTATATACCTCTTACACAAAGGCCATGTGGTTACCAACTTTACAGACCTCAACTGCCTGAGTCAATGAGACAACATTGCCCCCAAGACCCAGAGCCACTGCACAATCCCTCACAACAGTTTACCTAGCATAATATACTCCCCTACAGATGAAAGCTTTTCCTTGCAAAAGCCAGCCCATGAAGTCTCGAAGTTGTGCCTGCTTCAAATGTGCTGACATCCATGCAAAGCGACAAGGATTATGAAGAATCAGGAAAACGACACCACCAAAGGAACACAATAAACTTCCCGTTACTGACCCCCCGAAAAATGAAGATACACAGATTTCCTGACAAAGAACTTAAAATAATTGCTCTAAAACTCAAAGAGCTACAATCAAACACAGAAAAAGAATTTAACAAAATTAGAAAAACAATAAAAGAACAAACTCAGAACTTCAACATGATAGAAAAATGTAATTTAAAAACTAACAAAAATTTGGGAGCTGAAGAATACAACAGTTGAGCTAAAAAAATCGATTAAGAACTTCAACAATAATTTTGATAAAGGAGAAGAGTTAGCAAACTGAAAGACAGATCATTTGAAATAATCTAATCATAGGAGAAAAAGAAAAATAAAATAAAAAGAATAAAGAAAACCTAAAGAATTTATTATACACCATTAAAAGAATGCTAGCATTGGCCAGGCGTGGTGGCTCACATCTGTAATCCCAACATTTTGGGAGGCCGAGGTGGGTGGATCAGCTGAAGCTGGCCAACATGACAAAACTCCAACTCTACTAAAAATACCAAAAAAAAAAAAAAAAAAAAAAATTAGCTGAGTGTGGTTGCACGTGCCTGTAATCCCAGCTTCTTGGGAGGCCGAGGCAGGAGAACTGCTTGGACCCCGGACGTGGAGGTCGCAGTGAGCCGAGATTGCACCATTGCACCCCAGCCTGAGCAATGGAGTGAGACTTTGTCTCAAAAACAAAACAAAAATAAGAATGTTAGCATTAACATTATGGAAGTTTCAAAAAGAAGAGAGAGAAAAGGGCAGAAAGTCCACTTTAAAAAATAATGACTAAAAACTTTCCAAGCCTGAGGAGAAATAGAAACATTCAGGTACTGAGAGCCCAGACATCCCCCAAATAAGCTGGTCATAGTTAGAGATGCCTATAGTTCCAGCTGCTTGGGAGGCTGAGGCAGGGAATTGCTTAAAGCCAGGAGTTCAAGACCAGTCTGGGCAATGCAGCAAGTTCCCATCTCAGAAAAAAGTCCCAAACATATTCAACCCGATAAAGTTTTCCCTGAGGTATGTTACATTCAAACTGTCAAAAAGCAAAGACAAATGATAATACAGTTTGGCTCTGTAGTCTCACCCAAATCTCATGTCAAATGGTAATTCCTAAATTCCTAATTTTAGGGGAGGGACCTGGTGGAAGGTGACTGGATCATGAGAGTTGATTTCCCCTTGCCTGGTCTCATGATAGTGAGTGAGTTCTCACGAGATCTGGTTGTTTAAAAGTGTATAGCACTTCCCCCTTTATTCTCTTTCTCCTTCTCCACCATTGTAAGATATGCTGGCTTCTCCTTCCCCTTCCATCATGATTATAAGTTTAGGTCTCTCCAGCCATGCTTTCTGTATAGCCTGCAGAATTGTGAGTCAATTAAATTCGTTTCTTCATAAATTACCCAGTCTCAGGTAGTTTTTTATAGCAATGTGAAAATGGCTAATACAAACAGAGAACTTTAAAATCAATAATAGAAAAGAAGCTCATCACCTACAAGAGAACCCTGATAAAATTATCAGTAGGATTATCTGCAAAAAGCTTGGAGGCAGGGATACAGTGAGATGATGTATTCAAAATATTGAAATAACAAACTGCCAATCAGGAAAACTTTACCTGGCAAATCTTTCCTCCAGAAAGGAGGGAGAGATAAAGACTTTTCCAGACAAACAAAAGCCAAGGAAGTTCACCATCAACATAACTGCCTTACAAAAAAATATCAAAGGAAATTTTTAACGTTGAAAGAGAAAGAGGCTAATTAATAACATAAAAGCATATAAAACTGTAAAACTCGCTGGCAAAAGTAAGTTTGAGGTAATATGCAGAATAATCTAATACTGTGATGGTGGTGTGTAAATCACTTATGTCTTCAATATGAATATTAAAATCAAAACTATTAAAAATAACAACAGCCACAATAATTTGTTTAGGAATACACAATATAAAAAGATGTAAATTCTGACATCAAAAACATTTAATGTGTGTCGGCAGTAGAGTTAAAGTGCAGAGTTATTTCATGCAATTAAAGTTAAGTTGCTATCAGCTTAAAATAGAAAAAGAGGAAACACTTGCAAATGTATTTATTGAGGCTAATATTGTCTTGATACCAAAATCAGACTAAGACAGTAACAAAAATAAATAAATACATAAAAGAAAATTACATACCAATATTTAGACAAAATTTCCTCAACAAAATATTAGCAAATTGAATCCCACAATAAATAAAATGAATTCTACATATTCCACATATGAAAGACTGATTGAATATTTGAAAATTCATCAATGCAATTTACCATATCAGCAAGATAAAGAGGAAAAATCATATTATCTCATCAATATATGCACAAAACACATATTGATAAGATTGAATCCTTGGTCATTTAACAACTGTCACGATGTTAAGAACAGAGGGAAACTGTTTTAACATAGTGAAGAGCCATAACAAGAAAACCTATAGCACACTAAAATAATAGTATACTTTGTGGTGAAAGACTAAATGTTTACCCTAAGATCAGAAATAAGGCAAGGATGTCCACTTTCACCACACTTATCTAATACAGTACTGGATGTCCTAGATGCTGAAATAAGGCAAGCAAAAGTAATACAATTAATCAAGGTTAAAGAGAAATAAAACTTGTTCTTATTTGAAGAGAATAAGATTGCTGGGTAGAAAGACTATCTTTTTAAAAAACCAATGTATAGTCCTAAAAGGTCATGATATACAAAATCAACGCACACACAATTACATTCTATATACTAACAATGACTATGTAAAAGCTAAAATTAAAACACATGCCAAAGAAATAAAATCATTCCAAAGTAATAAAAAATACAGATATATATTTAGCAAAATCTGTACATAAAATATATAGTGAAAAATTACAAAATACTGATATAAAAATCCAAGATAACCTAAATAAATTGAGAGACATACTATATTCATGGATTGGAAAACTCAACATAGTAAAGATATTAATTATCCTTAAATTGATATATCAGTTTAATATAATTCCTATCAAAATTCCAGATCAATTTTTAATAAAGAAACTTATGTTAAAATTTATGTGGAAAGGCACAGTCCTTAGAGTTATTAAAATCATCTTGAAAAAGAAAGACAAAATAAAAGGAGTCATTTTACTCCATATTAAGGCTTACTATATAGCTATAAAACTCAAGCTATTATGATATTACCAGAAGGATAGACACATAGATCAGTGGAGCATAATATAGAACCCAGAAATATACATGCAAATGACTTTTTTACAAAGATGCAAAAGCAATTCCAAGGCTAAAAAATATTCTTTGCAACAAATCGTGCTACAACAATTGAGCATCTACAAGCAATAACAAAAAAAAAAAGAAAGGGAAAAAAGGGAGAGAGAGAAAGAGAGAAAGAGAGAGAGAGAGAGACAGAAAAGACGTAACAATCACAACTTGTGTTTTAAAAAGATAACTAAAAATGGGTCATAGAATTAAATGTAAAATTATAAAACGTGTGTAAAAAACATAGGAAAACATTTTAGAATTAAGGTATAGACAAAGAATTTTTGGACTTGACACAAAAGCATCATCCATAAAGCAAAATTGATCAATTGGACCTCATTAAGATTCAAAGCATTTTCTCTGCAAGATATTTTATTAAGCTGGTAAGAGATAGCTAAAGAATGAAAGAAAATAGTTTCAAACCACATATCTGACAAATAACTGTTATCTAAAATATATAAAGAATGGACAAAACTCAGGAGTGAAAAAGAAAGAACCAGTTCAATTAGAAGAAGGGTAAGGCTTGAACAGATGTTTCAGTGCCAAAGATATACAGAAGGCAAGTAAGCACATGAAATAATGTTCAACTTAATTAGCCATTGGAAAAATTCAGAATAAAAACACAGACAAGTAGACATTACTACACACTTATAAGAATGGTGAAAATAAAACATATTGAAAATATCAAATGCTACTTCCATCTGAGACCTCATCAGCCTGGACTTCACTGTCCGTATTTCTATCAGCGCTTTGGTAACAACCACTTACCAGTCTCTAAGAAGTTGCAAACTTTCCCTCATACTCCTGTCTTCGGAGCCCTCGAAATTCTTCTAAAAGAATCAACCAGTTCTTTTGGAAGAGTTTGAGGACAGAGAAGTTCCAAAGCTGCTACCACATTTTCAAGTGTCTTTATAGCAATGCCCCACTCCTCAGTACCAATTTTCTATTTTGGTCCATTTTGCATTGCTATAAAGGAATACCAGATACTGGGTAATTTATAAGAAAAGAGGCTTATATGGCTCAAAGTTCTGCAGACTGTACAAGAAGAATGGTGCTGGCACCTGTTCCTGGTGAGGGCCTCAGGAAGCTTACTGTCATGACAGAAGATAAAGGGGGAGCAGGTGTATCACATGGCAAGGGAGAGCAAGAGAAAGAAGCATTTTTCCTGCAAAAAGCTGTCGAGATGCTTGAAGAAGTGGTAGTCGGTTGGTGAGAAGTCAGGTGAACATGGTGGATGAGGCAAAACTTCATAACCTGGTTCATTAAACTTTTGAAGCATTGGTTTTGTGACATGTGATCAGGCACTGTCATGGAGAAGAATTGGGTCTTTTCTCTTAATGAATGCCTGCTGCAGTCACTGCAGTTTTCAGTGCATCTCATTGATTTGCTGAGCATAATTCTCAGATGTAATGGTTTTGCTGTAATTCACAAAGCTGTAGTGGATCAAACTGGCAGCAGACGGCCAAACAGTGACTATGACTTTTTTGGTGCAAGTTTGGCTTTCTGAAATGCGTTGGAGCTTCTTCTCAGTTCAACCACTGAACTAGTCATTGCTGGTTGTCATATAAAATCCACTTTTTGTCACATGTCACAATCTGATCTAGAAACAGTTCGCTGTTGTTACATGGAATAAAAGAAGATGACATTTTGAAATGACGACTTTTTTAAATTTTTCGGTCAGCTCATGAGGCATCCACTTACCAAGCTTTTTCACTTTTCCAACTTGCTTCAAATGCCGAACAACCATAGAATGGTCAATATTGAGTTCCCTCAAATTCTCGTGTAGTTGTAAGAGGGTCAGCTTCAATGATTGCTCTCAATTGGTCGTTGTCAACTCCTGATGGCCAGCCACTAACTCCTCATCTTCAAGGCTCTCATCTCTGCAAAACTTCTTGAACACCACTGCACTGTACATTCATTAGCAGTTCCTGGGCCAAATGCACTGTTGGTGTGAGTTGTCTCCACTGCTTTATGACCCATTTTGAATTTGAATAGGAAAATAACTGGAATTTTCTTTTTGGCTAACATCATTTCCATAGTCTAAAATAAACATAAAATGAATAGCAAGTAATAAGTCATTAGCAAAATAAAGCAAGAAAGGCTCATTACAATGATGTATAACATAACCACATTTATTTAAGAATATATTCCAATATCAAACAGCAAATTCCAACAATGCAAAACCGCAATTACTTTTGCACCAACCAATAATTTGCATTTCACTGATCATTAGTGATATTGAATATTTTTCATATCCCTGTTCGCCATTTGTATGTCTTCTTTTGAGAGATGGCTACTCAGCACATTTGCCTATTTTTAAATCGTATTATTTATTGTCCTTTTTTTTTGCCATTGAGTTGTTTGAGTTTCTTACATATTCTGGATATGAATCCCTTGTCAGATGAATAGTTTGCAAATATTTTATCCAGTTCTTTAGATTGTCTCTTTACTCTGATAACTATTTCCTTTGCTGTGCAGAAGCTTTTTAGTTTAAAACAATTCCATGTGTTTATTTTGCTTTTGTTTCCTGTGTTTTTGAGGTCTTACACACAAACAAAATATCTTTTCCCAGACAAATGTCCTGAAGCATTTTGCTTATTTTATTCTAGTGGTTTTACAGTATTGGATATTACATTTAGGTATTTGATCCATTTTTAGTTGATTTTTATAGAGTGACAGATGGAGGTCTAGTTTCATTCTTCTGCATATGAATATCCATTTTTCTCAGCACCGCTTATTGAAGAGATTCTCTTCTCCCTAACATATATTTTATGTGCCTTAATCAAAAATCTGTTAGCTGTAGATACATGGATTAATTTCTGGGTCCTCTATTCTGTTTTATTGCTCTGTTTCTGGTTTTATGCCAGTATCATGCTGATTTGGTTACTAAAGCTTTGTAGCATATTTTGAAGTCTGGTAGTGTGATGTCTCCAGCTTTGCTCTTTTTGCTAAGGATTGCTTTAGCTATTCAGGGTATTTTGTGGCTCCATACACATTTGAGAATTGTTTTCTATTTGTGAAATGTGTTGTTAGTATTTTGATAGAGATTGCATTGAATCTGAATTTGTAGATTGTTTTGGGTAGTAAGGTCATTTTAACCATATTAATTCTTCTTATCCATGAGCATGAGATTTTTTTTTATTTCTTTGTATTTTCAATTTCTTTCATCCATTTTTTGTAATTTTTACTAGTAGAGAGCTTTCACTTTCTTGGTTAATTTTATTCTTCAGTATTTTAATTTTTTGCAGCTACTATAAATAAGATTCCCCTCTTGATTTCTTTTTGGCTACTTCATTGTTTGCCTGGGCGACAGAGCGAGACTCCGTCTCAAAAAAAAAAAAAAAAAAAAAAAGAAATGTTACTAATTTTTTGTATGTTGATTTTGTATCCTGTAACTCTACTGAATTTGTTTATCAGCTTTAGGAGTATTTTGGTAGAGTTTACATTTTTCTTTATATAAGATCATCTGGATCTGCAAACAGGAACAATTTGACTTTCTCCTTTCCAATTTGGGTGCCCTTTATTTCTTTCTCTTGCCTAATTGCTCTGCCTAGTACTTGCAGTACTAAATTAAATAAGAGTGGCTAGAGTGGACATCATTGTTTTGTTCCAGTTCTTAGAGAAAAAGTTTTCTGCTTTTTTCCATTTACTATGATATTAGCTGTGGGTTTGTCATATATGGACTTTATTGTGTTGAGGTGCATTATTTCTATACTTAATTTATTTACAGTTACTATGAAAAAGATATGTTGAAGCTTAGAAATGTTTTTTCTGCATCTATTGAGACAATCACAAATTTTTTGTTCTTCATTCTGTTGACGTGGTGTATCATGTTTATTGATTTGCCTATGGTGAACCATCCTTACATTCCTGAGATAAATCCTACTTGATTGTTTGTATTATGTTTTTGATGTGTTGTTGGATTCAGTTTGCTAGTATTTTGTTGAAATTTTTTGTATCTAACTTCATCAGATATATTGGCTGGTAGTTTCCTTTTTTCTTGTGTCCTTGTTGTTGTTGTTGTTTTTGGTACAAGGGTTACCCAGGCCTTGTAAAGTGAGTTTGAAGAATTCTCTCTGCTTCAATTTTTTGGAATAGTCTGAGAATAATTGATATTAATTATTCTTCAAAGGTTAAGTGAATTCAGCAGTGAAGCCATCTAGTTCTGGACTTTTCTTTGCTGGGACACTTTTTGTTATTTATTCCCTCTCATTAATCATATGGTCTATTCATGTCTTCTCTTTCTTCTCAGTTCGGTCTTGGTAGATTGTATGTGTCTAGGAATTTATCTATTCCTGTAATTAGTCCATTCTCATGTTGCTAATACAGATATACCTGAGACTGAGTAATTTATAAAGAAAAAGGATTCAATTGATACACAGTTCAACATGGCTGGGGAGGGCTTAGGTAATTTACAATCATGGCAGAAGGCAAAGGGGAAGCAAGACACCTTCTTTACAGGTGGCATGAAGAAGAATGAGTGCCCAGTGAAGGGGGATGCCCCTTATAAAACCATCAGATCTAATGAGAGCTAACTCATTATATTGAGAAGAGGATGGGGAAACCACCTCCATGATTCAATTATCTCCACATGGTCCCTTCCACAACACGTGGGGATTATGAGAACTACAATTCAGGAGGAGCTCTGGGTGAGGAGATAGCCAAACCGTATCAATTTTTACTACATTCTTAAACTTTTTGACATGTAGTTGCTTATAATACTCTCTAATAATCCTTCGGGGTTTTTTGTGGCATGAGTTGTAAATTCTTCTTTTTCATCTCTCATTTTATTTATTTGGGTCTTTTCTTGGTTAGTCTAGCAAATGATTTGTTGAATTTGCTTATCTTTTTTAAAAAACACCTTTTTTAAATTCGTGTTTTGTAATTTTTGTCTCTATTTTATTCGTGCTTTGATTTTTATTATTTATTTCCTTATACTAATTTGGGATTTGGTTTGTTCTTGATTTTCTAGTTTTTTGCTATGTATCATTTGGTTGTTTACTTGAGATCTTTCTGCGTTTTTGATGTCAGTGTTTATTCCTATAAACTTCCCTCTTACTACTGGTTTTGCTGTATTCTATAGGTTTTAGTATGTTGTGTTTCTATTTTATTTGTTCCAAAAATTTTCTTCTTAATTTATTTATTGATCCATTGGTCATTTAGGAACATGTTGTTCAATTTCCCATGTGTTTATATAGTTTCAAAAGTTTCTCTTGTTATTAATAGACAGTGTTATTCCATTGTGGTCAAAAAGGATACTTGATATGATGTCAGTTCTTTTAAATTTGTTGAGACTTGTTTTATGGCCTAACATGTAGCTTATCCTGGAGAATGTTTTATGTGCTGATGAACAGAATGTGTAGCCAAGCACGTGGGCTCATGTCTGTAATCTCAGCACTTTGGGAAGCTGAGGTAGGAAGATTGCTTGAGCCCAGGAATTTGAGACTAGCTTGGCAACATGATAAAGCCCTGTCTCTACAAAAAAAAATACAAAATACTACTCAGGAAAGGCGGGGCGTGGTGGCTCATGCCTGTAATCCCAGCACTTTGGGGTGTCGAGGAGGGTGGATCATGAGGTCAGGAGTTCGAGACCAGCCTGGCTAAGATGATGAAACTCTGTCTCTACTAAAAATACAAAAATTAGCTGGGCATGGTTGCAGGTGCCTGTAATCCCAGCTACTCGGGAGGCTGAGGCAGAGAATTACTTGAACCTGGGAGGCAGAGGTTGCAGTGAGCCTAGATCGCACCACTACACTCCAGCCTTGGCAACAGAGTGAGCCTCCATCTCAAAAAACAAAAAAGAAAAAAGGAAAAAAAAGTCTCAGGCATGGTGGCATGTTCCTGTAATCTCAGCTACTCAAGAGGCTGAGGTGGGAGGATTATTTGAGCCCAGGAGTTCAAGGCTGCAATTAGCTGTGATTGCTCCACTGCACTCTAGCCTGGGTGACAGAGTGAGACCCTGTTTCAAAAAAAAAAAAAAAAAAAAACACATGTATTCTATAGCTTTGGGACAAAAAGTCCTGTAAATGTCTATTAGGTATATTTGGTCTAAAGTACAGTTTAAATCCAAGGATTCTTTATTGAATTTCTGTCTAGATTATCTTTTTAGTTGTGAAAGTCAGGTATTCAAGTCTCCAACTATGATTTTATTAGAGTTTATCTCTCCCTTTAGATCTAGTAATATTTGCTTTATATGTCTGGGTGCTCTAGTGTTGGATGCATATATATTATATGTATTATATTCTCTTGCTGAATTTATCCTTGTATCACTATATAGTGACCTTCTTTCTCTCTCTTTACAACACTTGAGTTAAGCTCTGTTTATCTAATAAAAATATAATTAGTCCTCACTTTTGGTTTCCATTTGCATGGAATACCTTTTCCATCCTTTCACTTTCAGTCTACGTGTATCTTTACAAGTGAAGTGAGTTTCTTGCAGGCAGCGAATAGTTGGATCATGTTTGGTTATCTATTCAGCTAGTCTATATCTTTTAAGTAAGAAATTCAGTCTATTTATATTCAAGGCTAACCTTGACAGCTGAGGACTTAATCCTGGCATTTTGTTCATTGTTTTCTGGTGGCTATTTATTTGTTGGTGTGCCATGCATTTCTTTTTTCTCTTATTGATTATTATTGTAGCTTGGTCATTCTCTGTAGTAGTGAAGTTTGATTCTTTTCTCTCTCTTGCTTGTGTATATGCTTTGCCAGTGAGTTTTACACTTTTGTGTGTTTTTATAATGACAATTATTATATTTAACTTCTAGGAATTCCTTGACTGTTTCTTGTGAGGCTAATCTAATAGTGGTGAATTGTTAGTTTTTGCTTGTCTGGGAAAGACTTTATTTCTCCCCCATTTCTGAAAGATAGCTTTGTTGGATATAGTATCCTTAACTGATAATTGTTTTTCTATCAGCACTTTAAATATATCATCCCATTCTTTCCTGGCCTATAAGGTTTCTGCTGAAAAAATATGCAGTTAATCTAAAGGGAGTTCTTTATATGGGACCTTGATGTTTTTCTTTTGAAGATTTGACTGTAATGTACTTCAGTTGGGACATTCGTGGGTTGGATCTATTTAGGAATCTTTGAGCTTCTTGAATTTGGACTATCTCTCCAAAGACTTGTGAGGTTTTCAACTATTGTTTAATTAAATTGATTTTCTATGTTTTTCCCATCCTTTCCCTTTCTGGGACTCCCATAATGTGAAGGCTTTCTTTATTCTTTTTTATTTTTTATTTTTTTCCTCTGATGAGGCAACTTCAAATGACTTATCTTTAAGTTCAAAGATTCTTCCTTCTGCTTAATAAAGTCTGCTGTCGAAGCTCTCTACTGTTTATTTTAATTTTATTAGTTGAATGCTTCAACTATATGATTTCTGTTTGGTTACTTTTTATGATATCTGTTAAGTTTCTTTTTCATAGGACTTGGACATTAGAGGACTAAAAATATTTCTTATTCATATTGTAGGGTTTTTGTTTGTATTAAATTGTGTATCTGTATTTTCTTGTATGTCATTGAATTTCCTTAATATTATTATTATTATAAACTCCTTTTCTGACAATTTGTAGATTTCCTTTTCATTGGGGTTTATTATTAGAGATTTATTCTGCTCCCCTGGTTGCATTATATTCTCTTGCTTTTTTATGTTTCTTTTATCCCTGCACTAATGTCTATGCATCTGGTAGAACAACTTCCTCTTTCAAATTTTCTAGAGTGGCTTTCACAGAAAGACTTCCACCTATCATTATATCTTAGTGTACCAGTTGGAAAGGGTATAGTGACTCTGTTTCTGGTAGATACAGTGGTATAGTTTTTGTGCAGCTTCTTCAGTTGTGTTCAATAATAACAACTGAGGGTGTCTCCATGGCCTAGGTTGTAAAAGTTTGTGGCAGTGGCAGCAGATTAATAGGTTGTTAAGGTCTTCAGTGACAAAGGCTATGGGGTCCTCCTATTCTCATTTTATCCAAAATGAAGAGACATAACTGAAGGGATCCCTGTATCAGGTCTAACATGGCCTATAAGCAGCTGCAGCTGTGCTGGGTTCCATGTGCAGGTACTTGGAGCAGCTGTGGGGCCCAGGACCTAGGCTCAAGGTCTCATGAACCTATTGTGGCACCTGCATATTGAGTTGCAGGTTTGTTTCTTTTTTTTTTTTTTTAAATTATACTTTAAGTTCTAGGGTACATGTGCACAATGTGCAGGTTTGGGTTACATATGTATACTTGTGCCATGTTGGTGTGCTGCACCCATCAACTCGTCAGCACCCATCAACTTGTCATTTACATCAGGTATAACTCCCAATGCAATCCCTCCTCCCACCCCCTCCCCATAATAGGCCCCGGTGTGTGATGTTCCCCTTCCCGAGTCCAGATGATCTCATTGTTCAGTTCCCACCTATGAGTGAGAACATGCGGTGTTTGGTTTTCTGTTCTTGCAATAGTTTGCTGAGAATGATGGTTTCCAGCTGCATCCATGTCCCTACAAGGATGAGCTGCAGGTTTGTTTCTATGGCAGGATCAGATGTTGGTTGCCCACAGAGCCAGGGTCTGTTACTCTGAGGCACCCATAAAAGTGTGGGCCCAGGGACTGGGATGTAACTCTGATTTTACTCCCAGGGAGTAAACAACCCTTGTCTGACTCCAGAGAAAAAGGAGTGCTCTGAAGTTTTGAGTCCAGGGAAGAAGTTATGGCTGTAATTTGAGAATCTGAGCCAAAAGGGTTCAGTAGCAACTCAGGTCCCAGAGGACAAGGCACCGTAGAATGATGACACTAGACTCTGGGATGGTGAGGTGTGGCTATACCATAAACTCACTGAGACCAGGTGCAGTGGTGGCATGGTAGAGCACAGCTGTCATTTGGGCTCTGGTGGGCAGGGAGCAGCATACTAATGACTCCAGTCCCCAGGGAGAGGAGCATGTCAGAAGTTCAGGCTTTAGAGAGCTAGTGCAGCTTCAGGTAAGCGGGCTACTAGAGTTGTTTTGCCTGTAGGAAAAGGTGTCTCAGCTCAGCCACCGCTCTATTTCCCTAGGATGTGGGAATTATGTCAACTTAACCCTGGAATGTGTAGCTACTCAGCTTGGCCAAGGCACCACTTCCCTGGGAGGCAATATGCCTCTTCAACTCAGACTTAGGGTGTGTGACTATTCTGGCCCAGGCATCATTTCCCTAAGATGCAGTGTCTTGCTTCGGCTTAGTTACCGTGATGTGTGACTGCTCTAGGAAGCCAAGGCACCATCTTCTGGAAGGGCAGCATAGCTGCTCTGGTAGGTCAAGGTACTGTTTTCCCAGAGGACAGGGTACCATTTCAGCTCAGACACAGAGGAGTGTGACTGCTCTGGGTGGCCAAGGCACTATTTCCTTGGGATGCCTGGCACTGCTTCAACTCTGACAGGGGGTTCAGAATGCTTTAGCAACCTGGAGAGGTATGTTGAGGAGCTCTGCTGAGCTACCATTTCCTTTGGAGGCAGTGTGTAGCTTTAGCACAGGGCTCTAGGGGTGGGGAACAACAGTGACTCAGAAGGGCATATGGAACAACTCCACCAAGCCACTGTTTCCCTGAGAAGGTAGTGTACTGCTTCAGCTCCATTCCCCCAATACATGGTACAGCAACAGTGACTGTGAGGAGTAGATGCAGCAGTTCTGCCCAGGCATGATTTCCTAGTGTACAGCTTCAACTCCCTCAAGGGGGTAGGGCACAGCAGTGATGGGAGAAGTCTACGGAATGGCTCTGCCAAGGCACTGTTTTCTCAGGAGGAAGTCCATAGCTTCAGCTCAGAGCCCTTAGGAGCACAATGCACCAGTGACTGGGAAGAGCAGATGGAGTTCTACCGATTAACCATTTTTCCAGGGAGTGGTGCACAGCTTCAGCTCAGGCCCCTAGGGGTGAGGTGCAGCCATGACTGAGAGAGGTGGATGGAGAGGTTCTGCCAAAGTACTATTTCCCTAGGAGGGGGTGTGCAGCTTCAGCTCTGGCCTGAGGGGGCAGGGAGTTATGCACATGACAATACTAGTTATATATCTGGCAATAGCATCTGTTGGTAGCTCAGCTGGATCCTCTGGGCTCAGATTATTAGGGACAATTGGAAATTAAAAGACTCTGCGGCTAACTTAAATAAAACAAGCAGAGTGCTGTGCTGAGGGTCTCAGAAAGAAACTAAATCATGCATGATGTCCAAGATCAAGCACAACAAAAGAAACAGGATGTGAAGCCAAGAGTTCAGGGGTCAGGTAAGCACAGAACGTAGCAGGATGCAGTAAAGAAGCAAAGTTCCAGGACAATTATTGTGCATTGGACACATAATGTGTGAATGGATCAGCTCGAGCTAAAGGCACAGAATTGGAACGGGTTTAGTTCTCCAGATGCTGGCTGTAGAAGTTTTCTATGAACACTAAACAAACAATGCTATGAGTCTCAGAAAACCAAGCTACCAGAAAATGGAATCAAGAACATGCACACCAGGCCAGACATGGTGGTTCACTCCTTAATCCCAGTGTTTTGGGAGGTTGAGGTGGGAGGATCATTTGAGGTCAAGCTAGGCAAAATAGTGAAACTTCTGTCTCCACAAAAATATTAAAAAATTAACTGGGTATCATCACCCAGCTACTAGGGAGGCTGCAGCAAGAGAACTGCATGAGTTAAGGAGTTCAAGTTTACAGTGAGCTATAATCATGCCATGGCACTCCAGCCTGGGAGACAGAGCAGGATCATGTCTCTAAAATTTAAAAGAAAATATATGAAAAATATAAGGTCTAATTTTCTATTATTATAAGCCATCTTTAATTTCTAAGTTACACACATACACTTCAGTCAAACCCATGCTTTCATAAAAAGGAAGCTGCAAGAAAAGGATCTCTCCTTCCAGTTTCATTATTAGTGTAAGCCTATTCTTTGACCACTGGTATAAACATTTAGCTTATTTTGTGTTAGTTTATATTTTTAGTATTTCCACTACTGAACATAACAGAGGCTATACTCCCGAAAGCTACTTGATAATTGTAATTGACAATTTCCAAATTAAACTGATAAATTAAAGAAACAGCACTTTAATTTTTTACATATTTTTATAGATACCCAGGAATATTTGACTGAAGTTTTTAATACTATCTGTTGCTTATCATATACTTTTAATGGAATACTGGAATGCTCTTTTATATTAATTTTCCTAAAGTAAATGAACTTTTATGTAATAGAATAAAATTAATATCTTTGATACATTATCTAAGAAGTATAATTTAGAGGAAATGGAGTATTAATGACTTGAGGTGCAAATTACCATTTAAGTAAGGGTGGAAAGACGATAAAACATAGAATCATTATGTACCTCTAGCAATTTTTCAGGTTTTATTCTTTTTGCTATTTAAGTAATTATGTCTTCTTTTTGGGCCTCACTTTTTTCTGTTCTCCAATTAAATAATTTTTAACTTACAGATATTCAGCCTACTATTTTTGTGGCTGCTTTTGCAATTCCAAATGAAAACGTCTTCTACAAAATTTAATCAATGTATTTACAAAAATAACACAAAATTTCTCTAACATCCTCTTTCTACTGATTTCAAATTAATCCAAATTTAGCATTCATTTAGTTCAGAATCAGGAGATTCCAGTAACCACTGTGCAGTTCCCAGAATCACACAGTTGAGTTCTATTCAGTTGACTGGGGAAAGGTAAGACATGCTGGTTGTCCCATTAACTTCCTAACATAATTAGGAATGAAATAATCTAACTGCTCAAAGTCAGTTCAGGATATGTTTTACAGTTGTATATCTCATAAGAGGAATCCCCAGTGTATGGGCTGGACCCAATCTAAATCCACTTTATCCAGTTCTCAAGGTCATAATACTGCACTAGGTACTGCCAATATATTCCAAGACATGATCCTATATATCTGTCAGAATGTACATCTAATACCAGGATAACAAATAGGTTTAATTTTGCGTGTCAACTCGATTAACTGGTGGAGGCTGCCTTAAGCAGCCTGTTAAGGACATTTTAAGGCTACATGCAGACTTGGAAGAATAGATATATTAGCAATGTCGACCATGCATTCAGAAAGGGGGTAATCGCAACTTAGATGTTTCATATTTACTGATCCTAATCAAAGAATTCCAAGGGAAAAAATGGAAATGCCTAACCCCGAAGTTCAAGTAAAATCTGAAGTGTAATAAGAATAGTTTGTACCTGGGCCGGGCGCGGTGGCTCAAGCCTGTAATCCCAGCACTTTGGGAGGCCGAGGCGGGCGGATCACGAGGTCAGGAGATCGAGACCATCCTGGCGAACACGGTGAAACCCCGTCTCTACTAAAAAATACAAAAAAAAAACTAGCCGGGCGAGGTGGCGGGCGCCTGTAGTCCCAGCTACTCGGGAGGCGGAGGCAGGAGAATGGCGTAAACCCGGGAGGCAGAGCTTGCAGTGAGCTGAGATCCGGCCACTGCACTCCAGCCTGGGCGACAGAGCAAGACTCCGTCTCAAAAAAAAAAAAAAAAAAAAAAAAAAGAATAGTTTGTACCTACTAATCTACACTCCCTTTCTTCTTAACGGAAGAATTTCCATCTCTGCCAGTTTTCCTTTTACATGTTTCTCTCTCTTCTGCTGTATTTCCTAATTCCTCCCTTTCTCTACCACAAAATAGAAGTCAGAATTCATCTAATAAAGTAATTTTTCATTTCCTCTAATATTTTTATATAGGGAACTTTTAAATAGCGCCCTCTCCCTACCACAATGAAAGTTTTGAATCAAAACAAAAGTTGTGCTTTGACTTGTATGTGGAAAACATTATTACTTTTAGTAGAACAATTTCCTCTTAGGGAAATAAAAGTCTTCCTATTTCCTTTCAGAAGGTCGTTAGTGGAGGCTACCTGATTCATGTAAACATGTGTGTTCAGGCCAGACCTTGCCTTGGAATCTGTCTGCCCAGCAACCACTGCTCTGCATCCTGTACTCCAGCTCACCTCCAACCCTGCTAGTTGCTTCTTGACTCTACTCTGTGTACTGCAGTCCACAATTTTCAGTCCCTATGGTGCAGTACTCACTTCAGGCATGACTCAGCACATTGTCAGCTGTGGTGGTCACAGGGAGAGACTCCTGCTTAAGGAAAGGTGAAGGAAGAGTAAAAAGAACTTAGTCTTGCAACTTGGGTACCATCTCAGTCACAGTAACACCAAGTGGAGTCCTAATGTTCACAACTCCAGGCCCTAGCTCCTGGACAGCATTTCTAGACCCACCCTGGACCAGAAGGAAACTTATTACCCTAAAGGGAAAGAGACAAGCCTGGCTTGATTCACCACTTTCTAACTAAAATACCCTTGGACCTTGAATAAATATCAGCAGTAGCCAGGCAATAGTCACCATAAGCCTTCAGTAAGGCCCAGTACAGTACTGGCTTCAGGTCTGACTCAGCATAGACCCAGTGGTGGTGGCCACAGGGGTGCTAAGTCATCCCTCCCCTAGCTGCAGGTAGCAGGGCATGAAGAGAGAGAGAGAGAGAGAGAGAGAGAGAGAGACTCTATTTGTTTGGAGAAAGGTAAGGTTGGTGCAAAAATAATTGCAGATTTTGCCATTACTTTCAATGGCAAAAACCACAATTACTTTTGCACCAGCCTAATAATTCATAGAATTCTTTAGGCTCTTACCTAAAACCTCAAGGCAGTACCTCTACTAGTCTGCAAGAGTCACAGCATTACTGGCCTTGGAGTGCCCCCTAATGTAGATATGGCTGCAGCGATCAAGGACATAGATCACAACAGAATTCCTTTTGAATACTTGGAAAATCTCCCCAAGAAGGATGGGTACAAACAAGCCCAGACTGCAAAGACCACAATAAATACCTAACTCTCCAATGCCCAGAAATCAACAAATACTCACAAACATCAAGTCCATTCCACAAGGGAGAGGGTCAACATGGCAGACTAGAAACAGCTCATGTGTGCCTCTCTCACAGGGAGCGGACAGAGTGGCTAGTGAACACTGACCTTGCAAGTTGATTGTCTAAGAAACCACATCAGGATCCATAAACACAGTGAGGGGACAGACAGAGTAGAAAGGAGCAAAGCTGGCCAGTAGCCCATCTGGGATCAGTGCAGAACCAAGAGAACCTTCTTAACATGGGGAAAAGGTGAGTGAGTGAGAGCCTCTGGAAAATTCACACTTCCCACAGGAACCTGTGCAAGTCTAGGAACATGAGAATCCCTCCGACCCCCAACCCTGGGCCTCTAAACTGCAGCAAAGAGCCACCCGGAATTTTTGCAAAGGCAACACTCAAGTCCACGGGGACCTCTACAAGCCTTGGACCCTGGAACAGACCAGCACCAATGCAATAGCTCCAACAGAGACTGCAATCATTGTGCCCAGGAGCAGTAAGCTTGCTTCACATCCCTCACCAGACAAGGCTCAAAGCCAGTCGCCACACAAAAGCCCTGCTTCTGCCTGAATTCTGTAGGTAGGTGAAGCCTTCTGTTCCCCTGGGAAATATCTGGATGCCAGGTCAGGCAACTCCACCCACCCTGGATGCTCAAAACCAGGTAAGTCATGTCTGCTAGAGCTTCCAGAAAGCAGTCCTGCTTCTGTCTGAACTTTGTGGCCAGGCACAGCCCTATGTTCCCCCAGGAAACAGTCAGGCAGCAAGGTAGGCAACTCAACCCACCTCTACCATGTGTAGCCAGGCAAGTTACCTGCTAGAGCTTCCAGCCCAGTAGTCCCACTTCCACCTGAATTCTGCCAGTAGGCTCAGTCTCCTATTCCCCCAGCAAACATCCAGATGGCAAGATGGGTGACTCCACCCACACCCACCACTTAAAACCAAGCAGACCACGCATGCTAGAGCCCGCAAGTGGTGGGTCAGGTGACTTCACACATTAACACTGCTCCTAGGTGAGACTTGCTAGCTTGGGCAGTGTCCGAGCAGTGGTGAGCTCTCACTCTTGGACCACAAAGAGGGGTGAGATTCCTAGGTTTGCAGGCCAGTAGAAAAGCAGGGTGTGTCTCCCTCCACATGGCTGGTCTGGGAAGGGTACAGTCTGTCTGCCAACTGCAGGCCCTGCCTAAGGGAGTCCCATCTTCCAGAACACCTAACAAAAGAAACTTGGGGATGGAGTCAATGATTGGAAAGGGCTCCTCCAAGGCCCAGGAATGAATCAGCTGAAGGTGTCATCTTGCTCCTCCCACACCACAGAGCATTACTGCCAACTAAGCCAAAACAAAACAGCCATGCAGCTGAGTAGGAGCCTATCTGTCAGCCAACACTCCTGAGCACCAAAGCAAAGATCCAGCCACAAATAAAGACTCTACACAAAGTTCTAGCATTCTGGAAACACCCAGATTGAAGCCTACTGACTATACTCAATTTACATCACAGTTAAAGGAAGACCAGCCCTCACACATGAGAGAGTACCAACATAAGAACCCTGGCAACTCAAAAGGCTGGTGTGCCCCCTTATCATCAAACACACTAGTCCCCCAGAAATGATTCTTGGCAAGATTGAGATGAATGAAATGATAGACATAGATTTCAAAACGGAATGGCACAGAAGCTCATTGGGATAAAGGAGAAAGTTGATACCCAATCCAAGGAACTTAGCTAAACAACCTAGAAGCTGAAAGATGAAATAGTCATTTTAAAAAAGAATCAAACTGTGAACTTCTGGAATTGAAAAGAAAATCACTTCAAGAATTTCACAATACAATCAGAAGTGTCAACAGCAGAATAGTTCAAGTTGAAAAGAAGAATCTCAGAGCTTGAAGACCAGTTCTTCAAATCAACTCAGACAAAAGTAATGAAAAAATAATTTTAAAAATAAACAAAACTTCCAAGAAATGAGATTATGTAAAGAGACCTTTTTTTTTTTTTTTTTTTTTTTTGAGATGGAGTCTCACTCTGTCACCAGACTGGAGTGCTGTGGTACAGTCTGGGCTCACTTCAACTTCTGACTCTTGGGTCAAGCGATTCTCCTGCCTCAGCCTCCCAAGTAGCTGGGATTACAGGCACATGCCACCATGCTCAGCTAATTTTCCTTGTATTTTTAGTAGAGATGGGGTTTCACCACATTGGCTAGGATGGTCTCGATCTCCTGACCTCATGATCTGCCCTCCTCGGCCTCCCAAAGTGCTGGGCTTACAGATGTGACTCATTGGCATTCTTGAATGAGAGGAAAAGAGAGGATAAGCAACTTGGAAAATATATTTGAGGATATAGTCTGTGAAAATTTCCCTAAACTTGCTAAAGATGAGGTCGTACAGATTCAAGAAATAGAACAGATTCTTTAAGCTACGACACAAGACAACCGTACCCAAGGCACATAGTCATCAGATTTACTAAGGTCAGTGCAGAAGAAAAAACCTTAAAGGCAGCAGTAGAAAACTGTCAGTTCACTTACAAAAAGAACCCCATCAGGCTAGAAGCAGAAGTCTCAGAAGAAACTCCACAAATTCCACAGACAAGAAGAGACTGGGCACCTATTTCAGCATTCTTTAAAAAAAAAAAGAAAGAAAGAAAGAAAGAAAGAAAGAAAGAAAGAAAGAAAGAAAGAAATTTTAGCCAAAGATATTATATCCTGTGAAACCAAACTTCATAAGTGAAGGAGAAATAAAATCCTCAAACAAGCAAGCACTAAGGGAATTTATTACCACCAGACCACCATTATGAAAGGTCTTTAAGGGAGTGCAAAACATAGAAACATTAGTGATGTTGAGCTTTTTTCCATATGTGTATTGGCCATTTGTATATCTTCTTTTGAGAATTGTCTATTTATGTCCTTAACCCACTTTTTGGTGTAATTGTTTGTTTTCTTCTTGCCAATTTGCTTGAGCTCATTATAGATTCTGGATATTAGTCCTTTGTCAGACACATAGATTGTGAAGATTTTCTCCCATTACTGTGGGTTGTTTACTTTGCTGACTGTTCCTTTCGCGTGCAAAAGCTCTTCAGTTTAATTAAGTCCCAGCTAAATGAAAAAAATATACACACACAATGGAAAACTACTCAGCCATAAAAAGGAAAGAATTAATGGCATTCACAGCAACCTGGATGGAATTGGAGATTATTGTTCTAAGTGAAGTAACTCATGAATGGAAAATCAAGCATCGTATGTTCTCACTCATAAGTGGGAGCTAGGCTATGAGGATGTAAAAGCCTAAGAATGACACAATGGACTTTGGGAACTGATATGGTTTGGCTCTGTGTCCCCACCCAAATCTCATTTTGTAGCTCCCATAATTCCCACATGTTGTGGGAGGGACCCAGTGGGAGATGATTAAATCATGAGAGCAGGTCTTTTCCATGATGTTTTCATGACAGTGAATGGGTCTCGTGAGATCTAATGGTTTTAAAAATGGGAGTTCCTCTGCACAAGCTCTCTCTTTCAAAAAATTCAAAATCATAACAAGCATATACTCAGACCATAGTGCAATAAAAATGGAAATCAGTACCAAGAAGGTCTCTCAAAACTACACAAAACCATGGAACTTAAACAACTTGCTTCTGAATAACTCTTGAATGAACAATAAAATTAAGATAGAATCAAAAATATACATACATAATTAATGAAAATAGAGATGCAACCTGCCAAAACCTTTGGGATGCAGCTAAAGCAGTGCTAAGAGGAAAATGTATAGTACTAAAATGCCTTCACATCAAGATGTGATGATGACTTAACATCACAAGTAGAGGAATTAGAATAAAATGAATAATTCAACCCCAAAGCTAGTAGAGGAAAATAAATAGCTAAAATCAGAGATGAACTGAATGAAATTGAGACACAGAAATCCATACAAAAGATCGATGAGATTAAGAGTTGATTTTTCAAAAGAATAAGCAACATTGATAGCTGATTAGCTAGACTAACAAACAAAAAGAAGATCCAAATAAGAACAATCAGAAATAACGAAGATGGCATCACAACTGATCTCACAGAAATTAAAAGATCCCCAGAGACTATTATGAACACCTCTATGCACACATTTTAGAAAATCTAGAGGAAATGGCTGAATTCCTCAACATGGACACAAAAATCCTCAACAAAGTGCTACGGAACTGGATCTAACAAAACATCAAAAAGTCAATCCACCACAATCAAGTAGGCTTTAACTCTGGGATGCAAGGTTGATTCCACATAAATCAATATGACTCACCACATTAAAATAATTAAAAACAAAAACCCTATGATCATCTCAGTAGATACAGAAAAAGCCTTTGATAAAAATCCAACATCTCCTTCATGTCTGAAGAATAATTTTACTGGATATATTTTTCTATGATAAAACTTCTTTTTTTTCAGCACTTTAAATATGTCATGTCACTCTCTCTTGGCTTGTAAGATTTCCACTGAGAAGTCTGCTGCCAGACATATTAGAGTTCCTTTCTATGTTATTTGTTTCTTTTTCCTGCAGATTTTATTATCCTTTCTTTATCCTTGATCTTTGGGAGTTTGCTTATTAAAAGTCTTGAGGTAGTCTTATTTGGGATGACTCTGCTTACATAACCTTCTTATACCTGAATATTGAGCCGTCTATAACAAACCCAGAGCCAACGTCATACTGAATGAACAAAAGCTGGAATCATTCCCCTGGAGGACTGGGAAACCTAGAAGAAATGGATAAATTCTTAGACACATACCACCTACCAAGATTGAATCATGAGGAAGTCTAAAACCTGAATAGACCAATAACAAGTAATAAAATCAAAGTCATAATAAAAAGTCTCCCAACAAAGAAAAGCCCAGAACTCAATAGCTTCACTGCTGAATTTTAATAAACATTTAAATAAGAACTAATACCACTCCTACTCAAGTTATTTCAAAAACTAGAGGAAAAGGGAATACTTCAAAACTCATTCTATGAGGCCAGTATCACCCTGAAACCAAAACATGATAATGACACATCAGAAAAAGAAACTATAGGCCAATATCCCTGATGAGCATTTATGTAAAAATCCTCAACAAAATACTAGCAAACTGAATTCAAGAACTCATTATGAAGATCATCGATCATGACCAAGAGGGATTTACCCCAGGGATGCAAGGATAGTTCAACATATGCAAATCAATCGATGTGATACATCATATCAACAGAATGAAGGACAAAAACCACATGATCATTTCAATTAATGTTGAAAAGGCATTTGATAAAATTTAACAATCCCTTCATAATAGAAATCCCTCAAAAACTGGGTATAGAAGGAACATACCTCAACATAATAAAAGCCGTATACAATATGCCTACAGCTAGTATTATACTGAATGAAGAAAAACTGAAAGCCTTTCCTCTAACATTTGGAACAAGGGAAGGATGCCCACTTTCACCACTATCATTGAACGTAGTACTGGAAGTCCTGGCTAGGGCGATCAGACAAGAGAAAGAAATAAAGGGTACCCAAATTGGAAACGAAGACATCAAATTATCTTTGTTTGCAGATGAGATGATCTCATATTTGGAAAATCATAAAGACTCCACCAGAAAAAAGAAAAACTGTTAAAATTGTTAAACAAATTCAGTAAAGTTGAAGGATACAAAATCAACACACAAAAATCAGTAGCATTTTTATGTGCCAACAGTGAATCATCTGAATATGAAATGAATAAAGTAATTTAATTCACAATAGCTAAAAATAAGATAAAAATACCTAGCAATAAACTTATTCAAAGAAGTGAAAAATCTGTATAATAAAAACTATAAAACACTGATGAAAGAAATTGAAGCGGACACAAAAAAATGGAAACATATATCATATTCCTGGGTTGGAAAAATTAATATTGTTCAAATGTCCCTACTACCCAAAACAATATGCATATTTGATGCAATTCCTATCAAAATACTAATGGCATTCTTCACAGGAATAGAAAAAATAATCTTAAAATTTGTATGGAACCACGAAAGACCCAGTATAGCCAAAGCCATCCTCAGCAAAAAGAACAAAACTGGAGGAATCACATTCCCTGATTTCAAATTATGCTACAGAATTATGGTAACCAAAACCACATGATACTTGCATAAAAACAGGCACACTGACAAATGGAACAGACTAGAAAAACCAGAAATAAATCCATATAGTTATAGTGAACTTATTTTTAACAAAGATGCCAAGGACCTTAGGGAAATGGTGGCCTCTTCAATAAATGGTGCTGGAAAAACTGGATAGCCATACACAGAAGAATGAAACTAGACCCTTATATCTCACCATATACGAAAACAAAATCAAAATAGACTAAAATACTTAAATCTAAGACCTTAAGCTATGAAACTACTAAAAGAAACATTAGGGAAACTCTCAAGGACATTGGTTAA
Source organism: Macaca fascicularis (assembly GCF_037993035.2). Lineage (NCBI taxonomy): Eukaryota > Metazoa > Chordata > Mammalia > Primates > Cercopithecidae > Macaca > Macaca fascicularis. Next base: position 148,159,799 of record NC_088379.1, read on the forward strand.
AGCAAAGATTTATTGAGTTATACCCCATAAGCAGAGGAAATCAAAGCAAAAATGGACAAATGGGATCACATCAAGTTAAAAAGCTTCTGTAAAGCAAAGGAAACAATCAACAGCAACCCACAGAATGGAAAAACGTATTTGCAAATTGTCCATCTGACAAGGGATTAATTACCAGAATATATAAGGAGCTCAAGCAACTCCATAGGAAAAAATATCTAATAATCTGATTTTAAAATTTGATTTCACAAAAGAAGACATACAAATGGCAACAGGTATTTTCAAAAAGTGCTCAACATCATTGAGCATCTGAGAAATGCAAATCACAACTACGATGAGATATCAGCTCCCTCCAGTTAAAATGGCTTTGATCCAAAAGACAGGCAATAACAAACATTAGTGAGGATATGGAGAAAAGGAAACCCTCACACACTGTTGGTGGGAATGTAACCTAGTAGTACAGTCACTGGAGAACAGTATAGAGGTTCCACAAAAATCTAAAATAAGAACTATCATATGATCTAGCAATCCCGCTGCTAGGTATATACCCAAAAGAAAGGAAATAAGTATAACAAAGATATCTGCATCCCCATGTCTATTGCAGCACTATTCACAATAGCCAACATTTGGAAGCAACCTAAGTATCCATCAACAAACAAATGGTTAAAGAAATTTGTGGTAATAGAGTACATAATAGAGTACTATTCAGTCATTAAAAAAAATGAGATCTTGTTATTTGCAACAACAGGCATGGAACTGAAAGTCTTCATATTAAGTGAAATAAGCCAGGTACAGAAAGACAAACTTTGCATGTTCTCATTTATACATGAGAGCTAAAAATTAAAACAGTTGAACTCATGGAGATAGACAGTAGAATGATAGCTACCAGAGACTGGGAAGGATAGGTAGATGGGGAGGAAGTGGGGATGGTTAATGGGCACAAACAATATAATTAGATAGAATGAATAAGGTCTAATATTTAAGAGCACAACAGGGTCACCACAGTCAACAGTAATCTATTCTACATTTTAAAATAACAGAGTATAATTGAGATATTTATAACATGAAGAAATGATAAATGCTTGAAGTGATGGATACCACATCTACCTTGATGTGATTATTACACATTGTTTGCCTATATCAAAATATCTCATGTACCCCATAAATACATATATACCTACTGTATATCCATTAAAAAATTAAAATTAAAAACTTTAAGAAAACTAGGACATGAATCAACTCATTTAATCTTTTAAAAATCCTCTGAGACCAGTAATATTATTCCCATTTAACAGATATGGTTAAGTGACTTGATCCAGACCACACAGTTGGTCAATAGCAGGTCCTGGGGCTAAATGATCTGTGGTAGAAAACTTGTAAGATTCCCAACTAGCATAAAATCCAACAAATGTAAACAATTTCAAGAAATACAATTTTAAAATAAAACCATATGAAACAAACAAAAATATAGCCTATCTGCGAGTGAAGCAATACTAGGAAAAGGAACTCTCATGGCTGTATCAAGAATATATTTTTTTTTCTGATTTGTCTCAAACTCTAAGGCAATGTTGTATCTAGATATTTCAGTGTTATGAGTTAATAAAGTCCCATTTTTCCCTAATTACTTTGAGTTTGGCTTCTATCAAAATCAACAAAAATATCTCTAGCTAATAGATTTATCAATTTACAGAATGATTTATTTTCAAAAATTTGTGGAAATCTGGGAAAAGGGCTTGCCTGGTGAGACTGTTCCCCACAAAAGCAGCTGAGGTAGGAGCCTGAATTACTCTCCCAGTTTGATTGAGGACTTGTAGAGGACCGTGCAGTATCAAGCATGAGGCCAGAAAATGATATAAGGCTAAATCATAGATATTAAAGTCCCTAAGACCTATAGTAAATAGTCAGTCTGTTTTTGTGTTGCTATAAAGAAATATCTGAGGCTGATATTTCATAACTTATAAGGAAAAGAGGTTTATTTGGCTCATAGTTCACCAGGGCTAAACAAAAAGCATGACACCAGCATTTGCTTCTTGTGAGGATCTCAGGAAGCTTCAAATAACGATGGAAGGGGAGTAGGAGTCAACATGTCACATGACGATAGCAGGAACAAGAAAGAGGGGAGGGTTGTCATGCTCTTTTAAAGAATCAGCTCTCATGTCAGCTAATAGAGCAAGAACTCACTTATTACCACTGGGACGGCACCAGCCCACTCACGAGGGATCCACCTCCATGACCCAAACACATCCCACCAGACCCCACCTCCAACACTGAGGATAAATTTCAACATAAGATTTGGCGGGGACAAATATCCAAGCTATATCAACATTGAGCTCATAAAACATTGAATTGGAATTTTCTGAAAAACCGTGGAGAATTTGGCTTCATCTTTAAATTTGAGGTTTAAAAGAAAAAGTGCAGAAGTATAAACTCAAGTGCAAAAAGGCAAAGAGGAAACAAGAAGTAAGATTAAGAATTCACAGGAATTCACAGAAATCAGGAGAAGATTCTCACAAGCTGTAAACTGGCGGTTCAGGACATGTTGAACCAGATCTTCAAATGGTATGGGGCTCTAGATAACATCAATATTACAGGATTTTGTGAGACACATTTATCATTCATGATTACCTAGTCTGGACCCAAAAGGTCCCCATTTAATGATTGATTAAGATCCAACCTTGCTGTTTCCAACTTTTCAGTAGACATCAATATTCCAGAGATTAGCTTCCTGTTTCTGATAGGGAGCTGGGTACCAAAGGTCAGGCTTGGATTGAAAGAAAAAGTTAAAAGATAGATGGAAAAAAGAAGACAGTTCTCACCAATCTCTACACCCTCTCAAACACCTTTTCAAGACACCTCCTCTGAAATCTATCCCCCACTTTACTGAATGTTCATTGTTTCCTTAAAGGAGAAACAAACCCAAAATCGAAAAACTTCACTCAGTTTTAGATAGAATTTATTCAGCGATTATTCTGTAACCATGAGGAAAAAGCAACCAATAAATGTTGGTCAAGTGGAAATATAGGAAAAGCCATAGTATTTGATGACATGCTTGAGTAACTTAACTTATACACATTGTATTTCTTCTATGTAACAAAAAGAAACCCCCATACTTTAAGCAACTCTTGACCAGGATTTTTGTCTCTTGCAATCAAACAAAATCCTGAATAGTACACATATAAAAGATGCAAAAGTGGACAGTGAAACAAAAACTTTTTAAATTTAGAAAATCTTCATGAAGAAAAAAAAAAACTGTATGTGAATGCTGTGATTTAGATCCCTCTAAGAAAATAACTGTCATGTATCATAATAAAGCTGCCAAGAGAAGTTAAAGGTGAAAAAATACTAAATAAAGTTAACAAAGATCTCATTCAGTGAAATGCTATTTGTACAAAGAGTACTTGACCTTCAAAAGCCAGAATCTGCAAAGTTTTTAAGAGTTTGTAAACCACTGAGATAAATCCCCATTCAAAAGAAACAATCCTTATATTGGAAGATCTCATTCACGAAAGAAAACAAAAGTATCACTTCAGTGCAACCTCTAAGAATGAAAAAGACGCAAAATATGTCTTTGGATGGGCTAGAGATTAGAGCAGAAATGTTTTTAAACAGCAAGAAGAAAATGATACAAAATATTCACGCTAAATATCTGACACTGAAATCTCCATACAATTAGGAAAAAAAAAAAAGAAAATGCTTTAATAGAGCCTACAGATTTCAAACTCACATGACAATTGTTCAGATTTCTCCTTTATTTAAAAAAAAATCTGAAGAAGCTCTCAGATAAGGGTGCAAAAAATGTATTATGTAACAAATAAATAAATTTTTAGAGAGTGTGTCAGCCAAAGTCTTTAGCAAAGCACTACTAAGCAGTAGCACTACTAATTCCATGTGAGACAGATATTTGCTCTCAATAGACCTCAGGCTACTCTACTGTAAAGGAGGAAAAGGAATTTGAACTAGATAATAACTAAGACTCACTACAATCCTAAAACTCTTAAATAATACATTGCCTTATTACATAAATAATATGCATTCATTAGAGAACAAAGTATAAACACAGATTAGCAGAAGCAACAAGTGATTCTTGCCAAAACCAAGGTTATCTTCTTTGACAATTTATTTTCAAAACAACGAAACAGAGGTTTCAGAATACTGAGAGAGCTCAGTCAGATTTGTCTGTCTATTTTGTACCCAAGGTCATGACTTGGGTCATGACCTAAGGACGGGTCAGATGTTTGGGTCAGATATTACCTAAACTGCTTTTCAACCATCTGCTAGTGAGACTTTCTCTTTCAAACATGCAGGTCATCTAGACCTCTTCCGGGATAAATATTAAGACAAAAAGGGGGGTTTTATAGTCAAACTTTGTGGGTACAATCTGGAAATTTCTACAAAGCAGAATAATATTCCCATCTAATTGTACCTTCTTTTTCTTGGCTTCGCTGAAGCACTGAAGAACAATTTTTTTTCCCTAATAAAATCATTAAAAGAACTATAAACCAAAACTCTAGAAGACAGGGCTGTAATACAGATCTTTTAGACCCTTTATCTTCTCTTAAACTGTTAGGGTACTGAGCCTGTTAGGAAAGCTAATGTTAATTCATTGGTCCCATTTTTCCCCCAGGAGAAGAAAGATTGTCACATGTTCTATATTAAAAACCTCGCCAGTCTATAACCAGGATGGTATGAGGGTCTTCTGAGACAGTTGCATTTCAACTGGCTTTTTGTCACTTAACATATCAGAAGCATCTTTCCATTCATTAAATGTATCCCTGCATTATTATTATTATTATTATTATTATTATTATTTTATTTATTTATTTTTGAGACAGAATCTCACTCTGTCACCCAGGCTGGAGTACAATGGCAGGATCTCGGCTCACTGCAAGCTCTGCCTCCCAGGTTCACGCCATTCTCCTGCCCCAGCCTCCCAAGTAGCTGAGACTACAGGCACACGCCGCCATGCCCGGCCAATTTTTTGTATTTTTTAGTAGAGACAGGGTTTCACCGTGTCAGCCAGGATGGTCTTGATCCCCTGACCTTGTGATCTGCCCGCCTTGGCCTCCCAAAGTGCTGGGGATTACAGGCATGAGCCACCGCGCCCAGCCTCATTATTTTTTTTAAGAATGACTTTCTTCCTATTTTTAATTACAATGTAATACCTCCTCCATTGTTTCATCTTGAACAATTTACTTAAAATAAAAGCTTCAATTTCCTCATCAGTAAATTGAGAATAATATAATCCTATCTTTTGTTGTGAAAATTAAAGAGAAAATTAGTATGTGTCATTTATCACAGTGCTGGAAACATAGTATATTATAAGCATAAGATTTTTTTAAAAATTCAAACGGTATAGTAAATTATTAGTAAATTTTACTTTTACTAATAAATTTTAAAAGTAAATTTTACTTTTACTTTAAAAAAAGTAAAAAGAGCCTGTAATCCTACCACCCATAGCAACTTCTTTTGGCATTTTCTTTTAGTCTTTATAGAACTTTCTCTAGACATATATATATATATATGTAAGTGCTCACAGACACAAACTCATGCTTTTATTTTTTTGTCATTGTTTAGCAGAGTGTTATGTAAATATTTGTGTAATGTTGAGCATTGAGGATTTAATTAGCATAAATGTGACTTTATGAAAAGTCTCTATTGTATTCAGCCCCAACCAATGGAGCATTTATTTCATATAATGTTTGACATATTAAAAACTCAGTATAAAAATAATCTGAATATTTTTCACAGTTCATTAGAATATGATTTAACTTATAATTTGAAAAATGTATGTGTGGGCTTATATCAATTAAAATTATTTGCCTACAAGTAACAGAAAATGTAATTCAAATTGAATTTAACAATGGAAACATTTATATTGCCCTATAACTAGAAATTCAGAAATAGGGTGTTCATCAAGGTTGGCTTGATCTAGTATTTTGGGCTCAATTTATTTTGGTCTTGATCGCTTTCAGATTTTAGATTCATCTCCATGCTATTAACAAGATACAGAACTTCCTTGTATCACATTTACACATGAGAATGGCACAAGGTAAAGTTATGATTTACTTCTAGAAGTTATCTGGAGATTCAGCCATAATAGGTTAATAGGTATCAGGTTTACCCTCCTGCAGTAAATAGCAACAAAGCAGAGCAAATATATGAGGTGGATGTTTTCAAGCATTAGACAAAAGAAAGCATGGGACAGTGATCTTTGGGAGAAGAGAAACACATAACACAAGTTCTACTTTTACTCCTGTTTTTGTTCTATGCACACTTTCAAACTGCCTCAGATAGAGGTATAACCTGAATCAGTCTTGCTGAATGTATAATATTAATATTAGAGTTAAGGATTGCTGAAACAGTAAGAATTGGCTAAACAGGGTGCCAGAGAGGAAGAGATTATGCAAAGAAGGAAATACATAAATATATTAGAAATTATCTTGAGTCTTTGGTCAGATCCTTAGTTGTGTATGCACAGGGTGGAATTCTGCAAGGCCTGATGGGGATCAACTACTGGAAGTCTTTAAGCTGAATAAAGATTCCAGAGAACATACAATGCTGAGATTCTGAGCACTCATAGACTTCATACAGCTTTCTAAGCATCAATATCTTTTAAACCTATTTTTTATGTGACATCAGAAAAGCCATAACTTAGGAATAGGGCATATCTTAGTCATAATGCAGGGCCTCTGTAGACTCACACAAACAAAGCTGAAAACAATCACTCTAAAGAATCACCAAATCTATAAATCAACTTTCTGCCAAAATAAAAATTGACACTTTGTAAAGAAAAACAACATAATTTAGACTCTCAACGTGATTTTTAAAACGTGTAGCATACAGTAAAAAATTACTAGATGTAATTTGGCTCATAACCAGGAGAAAAAAGAAATCAATAGAAATACTCCTAGATATAATAAACATGTTAAAATTAACAGGAGAAAATTTAAATTGATACTTTCACAACATCATGAGAATTTCTGAGTGCTAGCCACTTTGTCTGTTCTCAAGTAGACAAATGTAAAATATCCCAAATACTCTCCCAATTTCCCAAATATAAAAGAAAATGTTATAATTGGATGTCTTCACTGTCAATCACCCCAGGTACAAAGGGGAAAACAGTTACCTTTGGAAAGGAAGAAACAGTAACTAGATCATATTAATAAAGCCTGACTGTGGGTCAACTTCATTTTGCCTGCCTTACGCCGATATGGTGATGTTGGAAGATAAAAGATAGATAGGTGTTTGTGGGCATTATAATTTGAAACAGAGCCTAAGAGAATGTGATTAAATGGCTTTTTATTGGATACATTCTTTGGAACATACAACCTCCAGAGATTGAACCAGGAAGAAATAAAACTCCTGAACAGACCAATAATGAGTAGCAAGACTGAATCAGTATTTTAAAATCTCCTATCAAAAGAAAAGCCCAGGACCAGATGAGTTCACAGCCAAATTCTACCAAACCTATAAAAAAGAACTTATGCTAATCCTTCTGAAAGTATTTCAAAAAATCCAGGAGAAAGAAATTCTCCCCAATTAATTATTCAAGGCCAATATCACCCTGATACCAAAACCAGACAAAGTCACAACAAAAAAAGAAAACTACAGACCAATATCACTGATGAACATAGATGCAAAAATCATCAAAAAATACTAACAAATCAATCCAATAGACATCAAAAGGATAATACACCAAGATCAGGTGGAATTTATCCCAGGGACACAAGGACTGTTCAACATTTGCAAATCAATGTGATATATCACATAAACGGAGTTAAGAACAATAATCATATGATGATCTCATAGATGCAGGAAAAGCATTCAATAAAATTTAGCATCCCTTAATGATAAAAATCCTCAACAAACTAGGCATAGAAGGAATATACCTCAACATAATAAAGGCAACATGCAACAAACCCACAGATAACATATTTAACAGGAAAAAGTTGAAAGCATTCCCTCTAAGGAGTAGAAATAAGGAAATGATGCCCAATTTCACCACTATTATTCAGCATAGTACTTGAAGTCCTCACCAGAGTAATCAGGAAAGAGAAAAAAATAAAAGGCACCCAAAATGAAAAGAGGAAGTCAGACTCTTCCTGTTTACTGATGGTATGATCTTATATCTAGGAAACCCTAAAGACTCCACCAAAAAACTTAGATTGATAAATGAATTCAGTACAGCTTCAGGATAAAAAAATCAGCATGCAAAAATCAGTAGGATTCTATACACCAATAATGATGTAGCTAAGGAACAAGTCAAAAATGCAATCTTACAGTAGCTACAAATAAAAAATAAAATAACTAGGAGTATATTTAACCAGGAAGGTGAAAAATCTCTACAAGAACTACAAAACCCTGATGAAAGAAATCATAGGTTATACAAACAAATGGAAAAAACATCCCATGCTCATGGATTACAAGAATCATTATTGTTAAAATGACTAAACTGCCCAAAGTAATCTACAGATGTAATGCAATCCCTATCAAATTACCAATGTCATTTCTCACAGAATTAGAAAAAACAATTCTAAAATTTATATGGAACCAAAAAAGAACCTGAATAGCCAAAGCAATCATAAGCGAAAAGAACACAGCTGGAGGCATCATGCTACTTGACTTCAAATTATACAGCAAGGCTATGGTAACCAAAGCAGTATGGTTACCATAGCCATGCTGGTAAAAATAAAATAAAATAAACATTCAGATCTCAATGGAGCAGAATAAAGGACCCAGAAATAAAGCCACATTCATACAATCAACTGATCTTCTAGAAAGTCAACAAAAATATGCATAGGGAAGGATACTCTATTCAATAAATGGTATTTGCAAAATTGGGTAATCATATGCAGAAGAATGAAACTGGACCTACATCTTTCACCACACACAAAAATTAACTTAGGATAAAATTAAAGACTTAAACATAATACCTGAAACTATAAAAATCCCTCAAAGAAAACCGAGGAAAAACTCTTCTGAACAATGGCCATGCAAAGTCGTTATGACTAAGTCCTCAAAAGCAAATGCAACAAAAACAAAAATAGACAAATGGGACTTAAACTAAAAGGCTTCTGCACAGCAAAAAAAAAACAATCAATAGAGTAAACAGAAAACCAACAGAATGAGAAAAAATATTTGCAAACTATGTATCTGACAAAGGGCTAATATCCAGGATCTACAGGCAACTCATACAAATCAATAAGGAAATAAAACAAATAACCCCATTTAAAAAATGGGCAAAGGAAATGAACATTTTTCAAAGAAGATATACAAATGGTGAACAAGCATATGAAAAAATAAACATCACTAATCATCAGGGAAATGCAAATTAAAACCACAATAAGATATTATCTTATACCAATCAGAATGGCTATTATTAAAAAGTCAAAAATAAACCAGGTATTAGTGAGGATGCGGAGAAAAGGGAATGCTTATACACTGTCAGTGGGATGTAAATTAGTACAACATTTATGGAAACAGTATGGAGAGTTCTCAAAGAGCTAAAATGAGAACTACCATTCAATCCAGCATTTTCACTATTGGGTATATACCCAAAGGAAAAGAAGTCATTATATCAAAAAGATACCTGACACAGGGCACGGTGGCTCACGCCTGTAATCCCAACATTCTGGGAGGCCAAGGCAGGCAGATAACCTGAGGTCAGGAGTTCGAGACCAGCCTGACCAACATGGAGAAACCCCATCTCTACTAAAAATACAAAATTAGCTAGGCGTGGTGGCGCATGCCTGTAATCCCAGCTACTAGGGAGGCTGAGGCAGGAGAATCACTTGAACCTGGGAGGCAGAGGTTGTGGTGAGCCAAAATTGCACCACTGCACTCCAGCCTGAGCAACAAGAGTGAAACTGTCACAAAAAAAATAAATAAATAAATAAAGATACCTGCACCCATATGTTTATCGCAGCACTATTCACAATATCAAAGATATGGAATCAACCAAAGTGTCCATTAAAAGGGGACTGAATAAAGAAAATGTTTTTATATTTTAGACAAAGAAAATGTTTTATTTATACACACACACTATGAAATACTACTCAACCATAAAAAGAATGAAATTATGTCTTTTGCAGCAACACAGATCGAACTGAAGGCCATTGTCTTAAGGGAAATAACCTATATTGCATGTTCTTACTTACAAGTAGGAGCTAAACAATGGGTACACATGGACATACAAAGTGGAATTATAGACACTGGAGACTACAAAATGTGGAAGGATGGGAGGGAGGTGAGGGCTTAAAAATTACCTATTGGGTACGATGTTCACTATTTAGTTGATGGGTACACTAAAAGCCCAGACTTCACGACTATGCAATATATGCATGTAAGAAATCTGCACTTGTATGCCTTAAATAGTCCTGTATTTGATTGTAAAACTTATTTCCCAAATCAGCCAAGATTCATTCAGAAAAGCAAAATTCATTTTACCTGTTTCAAGCAACAGGATGTTACATCCGGTAACTTTGATGATTACAAAATCAGTGGAAGGACTGGTGGAATGAAGGTCAGAAAAAGCCAGCACTAACTCTCGGGGTCACCAGTGGCTTTCAGAAACTTCAAAGGTTACAAGCATTGCAAGATATAGCTGGCAATGAACATAGGTGCTCTTGCTCCATGGTAGGTGATATTCAAGTAAATGCCCAGAGACCTCTACAAAAAGGCCTGTCTCAGATTGCTCCTCATGAATCTATCCACTGCTGCTGAAGCAGTCTTTAGTCTTTCAAATAACATACAGACGCTTCTCAATGATAGAATCTAACCCAGAATTCTGCTGGCCAGGATTCTGAAAATTTTGTTTCCAGGCATCCAATTTCCACTAAACAGGAAAGATTCTAGAAGAAAGAAAATGCCTCTGAGTTGCCTATAGGCCATCAGAAATATCTTCCATCACCCTTGTTTATCAAGACTTACATGCATTGTGTTTGCAAAATACTTTCACACACTTTTTTTTTTTTTTTTTTTTTTTTTTTTTTTTGAGACAGAGTCTCACTCCATCACTCAGGCTGGAGTGCAGTGGTGAGATCTTGGCTCACTGCAACCTCTCCACCTCCTGGGTTCAAGTCATTCTCATGCCTCAGCCTCCCGAGTAGCTGGAATTTCAGGCACACACCTCCACAGCCAGCTAATTTTTGTAGTTTTTGTAGAGACAGTGCTCCTCCCGCCTTGGCCTCCCAAAGTGCTGGGATTATAGGCATGAGCCACCACGCCTGGCCTATTTTCTTACTTGAGTTTCACCATAACATTTTGTGCTCATATGGCTGATGTTGTTACCCTTAATTTACATTTGCCTTTTCTTTATTCATTCTACAATGTGCTGTTGGCCCAAAGATGCTGAGTTGTATTCCAGCAGATGCATTCTAATCAAGGAAATTTTTTGACTCTAAGGTAGCAATTTAACTTCCACATCAAATGGTGTGATAGTGAAGGTCACTAATAGTAGTACCCAAGTGAACTTACAAGTTTAGTTCTTCAAATGGTACTTTATTTATGTTATCTTCAAATATGAGAATTCTTAATATTTCTAACTTTATATTAATGAGGAATAATTGTGTAGACTTCTCTTACAAATGTGAAAAGGACTGAAAAGTTATACAGTCAGACTTTCACTACCTACCAGTAATCACTTGCAAGATCAAGTTGGGCAGCATACAGAAATTTTTTGAACATTTAATCAACAAACCTAAACACATAAAGTAGCAATGGTAAATGGTACAGTTAATATTAATAAACAAACACATATAAAATAGTTCTTGTGTGGCATGGGGAATTGAGAAAACAAGAGAAATAATCAATGCAACCAATGAATCACAAACCATGGCATCTCAAGGAGTTCTATTAAAAGTAATGGCAAAAACTGCAATTACTTTTGCACCAACCTATATAAGACCTGTATATTCTGTCACTAACAGTTCCAACAATATAAATTTAAATTTGGCTGAGGTACCGGGCCTGGAGGAGAGGTCCACAGTCCTGGCTGGGGGTCTGTGTGGTCTCAGTCTCCCAGCCTGCCTCACTCCTTGGTTTGGGGCCAGGCCACCATTCCCCGGGCTCCTGGGTGACCCTTCTGCAGCTGGACGGGTGGTGACCCTGACTGTCCAGGGCTGGCCCCCCGTGGCTGAGGTCTTGCCTTTGTGGAATGTTGGGGCCCCACCCTTACAAGCCTTGGGGTTGACTGTTCCACATGCATTTTTGTGTGAGCTTCCATTTAGGAATCCCCTCCTTTCACAGAGGGGGCCAGCCTGACCAATATGGTGAAACCCTGTCTCTATTAAAAATACAAAAATTAGCCAAGTGTGGTGGCACATGCCTGTAATCTCAGCTACTGGGGAGGCTAAGGCAGGAGAATTGCTTGAACTCAGAAGGCAGAGGTTGCAGTGAGCCGACATCATGCCACTGCATTCCAACCTGGGCAACAGAGCGAGACTCCGTCTCAAAAAACAAAACAAAAAAAGAATGCCAGTGGGGCCTCCTCTGAGGAAGACTCACCCTCACACCCTGTAGTTCTGAGGCCCTGGACAAGGAGCCCGGAAGAGCAGTATCTACCAGCCCCACCAGCCAGGAGCAGGTGCTAGTGCCACTGCAACAGGGGCTGGCCCAGGAGGACAGCCTCAACAAGCTAGCTTTGCAGTACAGCTGCAAAGTCGCAGATATCAAGGTCAACAACTTCATGAGAGTTGTTGACCTTTCAGACTTACACGCCATTACGATTCCAGTGAAAAACAACAGGATCCTAATAGAGACCCACAAATAACTAAAACCCCTTCTGAGCCCATTTGCAAAGACCGAAGTGACCATAGAACTGCCAAATCCAGACAGCAGCCACAGACACTGATGCCCAGGCCAGTCAACTGATGGATTTCTTTAAGGAGAGTGACCAGAATATTGAGCGTGCATTGCAGTCACAAATCTTTTTATGGGAAAGTTACTGCATAGAGACTCTCCTATCAGCAATTGCTCCCAGCTCCTCCAAAGATGCCAACAAATGGTGCAGACTGTGGAATTCAGTGATGGAATGTCTTTTTTATCATGCTTCTAGTTGGGATTGTTTTACCCATCTTTCATTTGGTCTATTTTAAAATACAGGCTACTGGCAAGACACCTAATAGCATGAACACAGCTCCTGTCCCCAGTGGTTCCGTGGCAATGAGTACAATGCCAGGGCAAATCCCCAGGTGAGTGATTCCAGAGACAACCACAACCTCTTCAGACAGCCAGTTCAGTCAGACCACCCAGCCAGGGAACTAAGCTTTGTTTTTAAAGAACCGGCCCAGCTTTTGCAATTGGCTCTTGAAGTGCATCAGCTGTCACCGGCCACATCCTAGAGGTGCTGCATTTTATGTCATGGGAAGGATGGACACATTTCAGAAGTCACCACAGTGTTCTCAATTGCAGTGACCCTGAGGAATGGCCTCACCCAACCCAAGCCTCCAGGATCAAAAGCACCAGCACCCTTAGCCTCTTCTATCCAGAGAGGATCAGCAGCAAGGCATTTACATGTGACAGATGGTTATTTCTTGTAGACATTTAGTGGACTGGCAATGTCTTCACGGCAGCACTGTGTGGGTCCCCAAGGTGGATATGCTTGGAGAGAAAGGAATGGCCTCGACCAAGGGACCTGTAGTGTGGGAGGCCCTGTAATTGGTGTGGGTTGTCTGGTTGTCGCAGTTTCCCTACTTGCTGGGGAGCAGGGACTGGCTCTGACAAGGGTTGTTCTCTGTCTCCCTGGCAAAGGTGCTGTGGAATAGTCTTGGCATGTGATCCCTGTTTTAGAGAATGACAAATTACAATTGCAACAAGCCCTACTTCATGTTTGCCTCATCAGTTAGTCTTTTTGAGGCAATCCCACTTCTAGAATTGAAAAAGCCCCAAGTCCAAACTGTGCACTGTTGAATAAAGGGCAGTTCTGCCCCTGTCCTTTTAGAGCTGTTTAGTCTGACACGCAGGCACGTCTCAAGCCAAGCATATGCACACAGAGCCGTTGCCCAGTTCCACAGAGGTTCCCTAGATTCTCCCAGGTGGCCTCCTTGGAAGGAGCGCTTGCTGGCCAGCATCTGCAGAGGAGGATGGGTGCCTGTTGCTGAGGCGCCAGCATGGATATCTACCTGAAGCTGCGCAGTCGCCAGGCCAGCGCTGCTGAGAGTAGCAGCTCCTGTACTATTTGGCACAGGGTGTTCCCTGCTGCTTCCTTAACTCAGTTCTTAGGAACTGTAGTGTCACAGCACGAGAGTGTGTCCCTAAAATAACACTCTATATACACTGTAGCTCGTAATGTTAAAGGACCAAATGCTTCATGGAGGGGCTGGAGGTGACCCTTGCCATCGAAAGGCCATCAAAACATGGGGCCTGATACCTGAGGGAAGAGGCCTGCAGTTTACCTGGTCCTCCTCCCTGCCAAGGCAACAGCAGTGCCGTGGATGGGCTGGAGGTAAGAGCCTGCTGCTGCCTTGGAGTCAGTGGCCTGTAGCACAGAGGGACGGGGAGGGGTGGAGGTGGCTGGTGGCCCAGACTCCTAGGGATATGGACAGGAGGAAAAACCACTGCACAAATGCTGGCCTTAGGGATAGTTATGGCCTTTGACACATCAGGCCTGGAGAGAATTTTAAAAGATCTCACCATGTATGAGGATGGGAGTGTGGCCAAGGAGTACTTGAGATTGGCTTCCAATTTCTCTCATCTCAGTTGTGTGAAAAAAAACAATTGGCCTAGGGCTCAATTAGCAAATTCAAATTATCTTCAATGATAAATGTTTTCTTAGACACCAGAATGATCTTCAGGATAAAAAGAACTTCTGAACTTTTGCTACAGGAAATGTGTTAATCATGTAAGTGCTTTTCCAGCCAAATATCTGTGCTCTCTGGGCCATTAAGGGCCACAGCTTCCTCTAACATCTGCCACCAGAACTTCGCCAGGCAGGGCCTGGAGTCCCATGGGAAAAATCACTTTTTCCAGGCAAAGAATGAATGTATCCTTTACTTTCCTCAAGTGGAATGAAATAATTTCTTCTATGAAAAAATAAAAAAACAATAAATGTAATCTTTTAATAATTTTTCTTTTTATCAATATGTCAATACATTTGAACCATACCTTTTCTAAACTTTCTAGCAGAAAATATTGATACATAGATATTTTTATGTGATTAGCAAATTAATGCCAGGACAGTCAAAGAAAATTTAAATTTTAATAAAATAGGTAGCAGTACAAATAATAATACCACTGATAGATTACTTCTGGGAGTAAGTTGCCAACTAATCAGACAATGTAAAAGTAAAAGTTGTCATAAAAACTTTACATTAAAAAGAGAAATAATTTTATCCTATTATCTATTGAACAAAAAACATTTTTGTGATCTAGACACGCAAATAAAAGTGACTTTAAAGACATTTATTTCTCCTCCTTCTCCTTCACTTTATTCTGTCCCCTTCCTCTCCCATTCTTCCTCCTAATACCCTTCTCCATTTTATCCTCTTCTTTCCTTCAACTCCTCCTCATCCTTTCATTGTTCTTCTCAATCTCCCTTCCTCCTTCTCCTCCTCTCAGGTCCTAAGATTTCCTACTAACTAAAATTGGCGAGGCTGGGTGTGGTGGCTCACACCTGTAATCCCACCACTTTGGGATATGGAAGCAGGCAGATGCCTTCAACTTAGAAGTTTGAGACCTGCCTGGGCAACATGGCAAAACCCTGTCTCTACCAAAAAAAAAATTAGCTGGGTGTGGTGGCACATCCCTGTAGTCCCAGATACTCGGGAGGCTGAGGTGAGGAGATCTCCTGAGTCTGGGAATTTGAGCGGAATTAACCTATGTGGCAGAGACTGGCTAGATGCATATAAAGAGAATGACCCTCACAAACAGAAAGTTGTTTAGCAGAATAGTGACATAAACAATAATTTTTAAGTGTAATACTCATTAAAATCAGTTCTTAAAAACCCATTTTTAAAAACACTGATAGAGTGAGTCATGGATATCAAACACAGTCTTAAGTATTTGAAAAACATTTTATCCTGCCAAATTGCACATGATGTAGTTAACTAAATCAAGATTCAAACCCAGGCCAGTTCAGATGCATGTCCATGCTACTTCCTCTAGTTTCTTCTTATTGGGGACTTTCATTTATACCTATGCTCTGATCTACTTACCAATTGCCTTTGAATTAACTGCTATTTAAACTAATTAGAGGAATAACTTCCATTTGCCTTCAAGTCTCCCAATCAACTAGAATTATCTGCTGCTCCTTCTGACATTGTTACATCCTCATTATTTACCACCTCTCTCTCCAAAGCAGACAATTGAAAACTCCTGTCACGTGAGCACTTCTTAACCCCATTTATGCATCTTTTTTATTTAATTGGGAAAAAGTTTCTATGCCACTCTCAGAGGAACGAGAACTCTTTCCCTACCCCTAATAATATTTGCTCTCTAGAAGAACTGAGTGGGAGAGGAAAATGAGTGAGGCAAAAAGCATGAGAGGATAGGAGGCATCTCAAATTGTAACCACAGTGATTCTTTAATAAGCAGCTGAGATAGCCTAGCAACCTGAAACTTTGAAAAATGTTCCTATGGTACAAAAAATTATAGCTTGGTTAGAAATCTAAGTAGACATCTTAGCAAGAGATATTTGAAAAGGTTTGTCATAATAAAAATATCTGGTATATATTTAGCACTTCTCCTAATAATTTTTATGATTATTATATTAATTGAGCCTTACAACGAGGCTGTAAAAATGTCTGGACAATTTTTGGTCTTTTATATTTAAAAAATAATACATATATTTTTATCATTAAAAATTCCAATAGTACAGTAGATAAAGCAAAATGTGAAGGTCTCCTTTGTTCAAGTCCAGTATTCTTTTAACTATTTTTCTATGTATGCGTTCTCATACACATACACACAAACAGTTTGAGAAGGCAGGTGTTTGTAAGTGGGATTCTATACATACTATTTTGTGAAATGCTTTTAATGCTTACCAACATATCTTGGAGATGTTTCTATGACAGGATCAAAAATCTGCCCAGTGCTTGCAACCTGCCACATAGCCGTCCATAATATGGAAGTAAGCGTAAGTTATTAAGTCATTCCTCTAGATGTATATCAGCTTTTATTAATTATGATAGGCTAACACCTAAAACAAACAATGCTGAAATTTTGAGTAGTAAAGTTTATGGTGGAACTCACATCACCATCCCAAGTGTCACAGGGCATGTTCTTTTTACCATGGCCCTTCAAGCCTCAGGCTTCTTCCTTACCCAGCAGACAGGAAGAAAGAGAAAAGGTGAAGCCACACCCACTCTTCCGTGCCTTGCTTGGACTGGAAGTGATTTATCTCTCCTACTCAAGTTCTTTTGGCAAGATCTGGTCATAGTCATACAGACCACCAAAAGGGCTGAGAAATGTGGTTGAGTTCGTGCCAGGAAGTGGAAACAGGCTTTAGATGCATCTAGCCAGTCTCTGCCACATAGGTTAATTCTGCTCTTTTCACTATTATAAGCAATGCTATAATAAACCCCTTATATGTGCACTATGCCAGTATTTCTGCAGGGTAGATATCTAGACCAGTAACTGATAGACAAAAAGATGTGTAAAATGTATTTTCTAAACTCCTATTTGAAATAGGAATATTTTAGTAGATATGTTACCTGTGTAAAGTAGCACAGCATTTCACCAAAATAGAACCATCTTCTAGTGCACACTAAGTATACACTAAGAAGTTGGCATTCCAAGCATTGTACAATCCACTTTTTATCACTGAAACTTTTCTCTCTCCTAGACCCCATAAGGATCCTCTTCCTCTCTCAGACTCCCAAACATGTCATGACTCTTTCAGATCCTGGATCTTCAATTTACTAACTCTGTGTTCTTGGAAAAGTCACTTTGATCTCTCTGAGTCTTAGATTCATCATTTTGAAAAACATTATAAACTACACCAGTTTTTTGAAAAAGTTAAGTAATAAAAATGGCCAGCCTGGCCACCATGGTAACACCCCATCTCTACTAAAAATAAAAAAAATTAGCCGGGCATGGTGGCAGGCACCTGGTAATCCCAGCTACCTGGGAGAATGAGGCAGGAGAATTGCTTGAACCTGGGAGGTGGAGGTTGCAATGAGCAGAGACCATGCCATTGCACTCCAGCATGGGCAACAAGGGTGAAACTGTCGAAGAAAAAAAAAAAAAAAAACACAGAAAAGAAAAATGGCACATGGGAAATGCCTAGCACATAGTAAACGCTCAATGAGTGTTTGCTTCTATCCTTCCTCCTCTGATTATCCCAGGCAAAATAATTTTTTATTTATTAATTTTTTAAATTCAGCACTCTGGCATATAAGAGTCTCTATCATCATTTATCTTTTCATGGTATCTTGTCTCCCCATCTTGATGAATCCCAAATTGATTACAGACAACTTGAGAACAAGAACAGTATCATAGTGTTCCCTAGATCACCATCACCTTACACAGTGCATTATGGTGTGAGGCCTAGATACATATTCGTGATGATGCCACCTAAATTGAGCAAACCAGTGAAAGAGAGAAAGCAAACTGAAAAAAATGTCCATCCTAGTTATTTAATTATAGAAGAAGAACATGAAAAATCTGTAAAGATTAGTCAGGGGAAAAATTGCATAATAGCATTTAAAAATTCAATAACCCACAGGAAGCTGAAAAACATTTGTGAAGAGTTCATTGTAAACCCAAGATAAATGTATGTCAGATTTTAAATGCCAAGCCTGTGTGTCTGCGTATGCAGCAAGGCTAAGGGAATGTGAAAGCAGATTTTTCCATTTAAGAGAGCTATTTGAGAAAGAATTTTTTTAAAGTAGAGAAGGGAAAAAGGGAGAAAGGAGAGAAGGAAGGGAAGGGAAGGGAAGGGAAAGCGGGGAGGGAGGGAGAAAGGAAAGGAGGAAAGGAGTGAGGGGAAAAATTGGGAAAATAAAGAGAGAGATAAATAAGAGGAAAGAACCTTTCGAAGACTAGAAAGCTAGCTCAACTAGAAAGAACTGGAAAGCCCAGAAAGAATGTCAGGTCATATACCAACCAAATTTTATTAGGCCAGTTAAAAAAGAATTTTGAGGGACATTTTAAAATTTTTTTTTTTTTTTTTTTAGATAGGTTCTCACTCTGTCACCCAGTCTAGAGTGCAGTGGCACAATCAAGGCTCACTGCAGCCTTCAACCTCTGGCTCAAGGGATCCTCCTGTCTCAGCCTCCTTAGTGGCTGGGTCTACAGTCCCATGCTACCAGGCCTGGCTAATGTATGGAGCTTTTGAAAGAATGTCCAAAACCATCAGCAGAATTTGTGGATGCTCCCTGTGGAACTGGTGGCACCACTTAAAGGTTATCGTGTACATTTTCACCCAAGAACTTGGTGAGGAAGAGGAAAATGATGCTGCCTCAAATGAGCAGACGCTTGAGCTGATTTAAGGAGCTGAGGCTTTGGAAAGGGTGTTTCCTGTCTTTATGAGCAGGTGTGTGGAGATGGAGACGAGGTAGGGTGAGCAAGAGATAAAGGCCTTTATATTTCAATTACTCTCTCTCTTTCTCACTTCTGCTTTTCCTTGCCTGGCTGCCTTCCACTTTTCCCTCTTGCCTCAAAATTCCTATGCCTTTTTCCATCATTCTCTCTTTGCCTTAAAGAATCTAACCCTCAAATATATACTTTTGTATGGAGTCCTCCCTGTTTCTCAAACTCTATAATTGGTGTCAACACTTAAATAAAATATGAATGTTGAAAACATTCCATATTTCAGATGCCTCTTAAAAACACGCAAGATCTGGCAACACAAGGTCCTAGTCCCATAGGAGCAAAGAGCTAGCACTGAGTCACTTCTGTACTTCCAGACAGAACAAGTCTCCATCCCCTCAGTCTCTATCCAGCCAGTTAGCACCGATACCATCTGCCAGGCCCATTCAGGATGAAAGTTTGCTCCCCTACAAGCATTCTTATCCCTTTTCTTTTTTCTCTCATGGAGTTTATTCCTTTCTTTTCCCTAGGTATTTATTTTCTCCTTAAATTTCCATAACCTGTAACTGTGGTACATATGTTATTTACTTTGCCTGTTCCCAATTTTTAACTGAACAAATAGAAACTTTTAGTATTCTTTTTATTTCATGCCACCTCCATACCAAATAATATGCTTTTAAATTAGTTCTTGACTATGGATAAAAATATCCTTAGCACCCATCCAAAAATGAATAAATAAAACCATTTTGCTCTTGCTTCATTGCTATTTCAAAGTCAGTACAAGTGGTGAGGTCTGTCAGTATGATAGCAGTGAAAATAACACAAGTATTTTAATATATGCAGGTTTCTCTTTGACAGCCATCAATCCAGAGGTGGTGTTTGTTTGCTTTTTTAAATAGTGATTGTTTGTTTCTGTTCCTAGAAAAACAAAAATCATTTTCATGTTCTTATAATCAGTATAAACATAAATTTAGTTCTCCTAAAACTTGTTTATGAAGAGCTTTCCAATGACTCGTCTGCCTAGACATTTTTTCTTCCAATTTTTGTTAGGTTCAGGAGTACACGTACAGGTTGTTATATTGGTAAACTCATGTCACAGGGTTTAGTGTACAGATTATTTCATTATTCAGGCAATAAGCATGGTACCCGGTAGGTATTTTTTTATGACCTTCTCCCTCCTCACACCCTCCACCATCCAGCAGACCCCAGTGTGTGTTGTTTCTCTCTATGTGTCCATATGTTCTTGTTATTTAACTCCTACTTGTGAGAACATGCAGTATTTGGTTTTCTGTTCCTGCATTAGTTTTCTAAGGATAATGGCCTCTAGCTCCATTCATGTTGCTGCAAAGGACATAATCTTGTTCTTTTTATGGCTGCATAGTATTCCATGGTATATATGTACCAGGTTTTCTTTTACTTTACTTTTCTTTTTTTTTTTGAGATGGAGTCTCGCTCTGTCACCCAGGCTGGAGTGTAGTCTCGGCTCACTGCAAGCTCTGCCTCCTGGGTTCACGCCATTCTCCTGCCTCAGCCTCCCGAGTAGCTGGGACTACAGGCACCTGCCACCATGCCAGGTTAATTTTTTTCTATTTTTAGTAGAGATGGGGTTTTGTATGTACCATATTTTCTTTATCCAGTCTGTCACTGATGGGCATTTAGGTTGATTCCATGTCTTTGTTATTGTGAATAGTGCTGCAATAAACATACAAGTGTATGTGTCTTTATAGTAGAATGATTTATACTCCTTTGGATATATACCCAGTAATGGGATTGCTAGGTTTAATGGTATTTTTGTCTTTAGGTCTTTGAGTAATAACCACACTGCTTTCCATAATGCTTGAACTAATTTATACTCCCACCAGCGGTGTATAAGCATTCTCTTTTCTCTGCAACCTTGCTAGTATTTGTTTTTTTTATTATTATTATTTTAGTAATAGCCATTCTGACTGGTGTGAGACGGCATCTCATTGTGGTTTTGATTTACATTTCTCCAACAATTATTGAAGGTGACCATTTTTTACACAGTCAGGTCCTGATCTGCCCAGTCTCAACCTGCATTGACAACTTTCCTTCCCACTGAGCTGTGGCTTCATCTCTAACAGAGCTCCTCATTTACCTGTTGTTTACAGATTTGAAGTTCTTTCACACAATTTTGATGATTGTACATCATTCTGACCATATGTAGCATGATGATCCTGACATCCTCCTGAAGATGTCAGGTGAGACTCACCGCTTGTTTTATTCATTTAGTTAAAAATTATTCCTGGATGCCCTGCTTGAGGCTACATGCTGTTCTAGGTGCTGAGGATACAGCACGAAGCATGACATAATCTCCATTCCAAGAGTATATTTTTTCCCATTTTTATAGGCAAGGAACAAAAGATAACTTGACATTTCTTTCAAAATAACTAACACGTAAAAGATAAAATGCAATAGCAGATCCAAATTTGTTGATGTTTATATAATTTCTCTTTCCCAAGATTATGCCTAGTTGGATTTTTTTTTCCTTCAAAGCCTTACTTTTCCTCCCTCCTTTTTCATCCAGTTTGTCTAAATGTCTACCTTTCATTAAATTCAATGATTATTTAATTCTCAGACCAAAAAAATCAAATGAATTGTATTATTTATCTGCTCAGACATTACTTTCTTATGACATGGATCTGTTACATATGTTAATGATCTCAGGTGTTTGTACAGTTCAGATCTCTTATTCTTATATTTTTAATTCTTTTCTTTTTTCATGCCTGCTTATTTCCTTTGATTCCTCACCTCCTCACAAACTGGGCTAAAAGACTCCCAAACACAGTATTGCAAAATAGGCTTCACAGGAAATTCAGAAATAGTAATTACAGACACTCTGACATCCCCACTTGCTTAAGTAGGCATTTTAAACAAACTTGGCACAGATTCATTCAAAATAGGCTCTCTTTCTGTAAAAAAGAAAAAAAATAAAAGAAAGAAAAAGAAAAGAAAAAATGGGTTTTGTCATTTTTTTCAGTTATACCACTTTTTAAAATTCATCACATTTCTAATATTCAGGTAGTTTCTTGTAATGTTTTACTTCTAGTCACAGTTACTTCCTTGAGGATTATTTTGTATTTTAAATCTGAGGCCCAGGCAAGATTGTTTTGTCTATTTCTAGCTGATAATTATTTTGTTTGGGGCTCTTAGAAAATCCTTGGGTGTCTGGATTTTAATCTTCAATAAGATGGTCATGTCATGATTTTTCTTGCAGTAGTAAGCTCCCTCCCCTTTTTATCTGCTTCCTAATTCCAATTTTCTCTTGGGCACTAATTATCTTAATCAACTGCAATCAGTAAAACAACTTTTGCTAAAGAAATAGGCTAGTGAGATTTCATTTTTATTTCCTAAAGCTTAGATAAAATATTTTCCCCAAATATTGACTCTATACTTTTGTTCCGATGCCTGGTATACATGCTACTCTACAATTAATAGTTCAGTTTTTCAGATTTCTGGATAACTAGAAAGAAGGGTGTCTTGGAGAGAGGATTATGAGTATTCTTGTTACTACAAACAGGTGTGCTCCATTATAAATTAATTAGCATTCATGTATATCTATCAAAATCATGGGAATTTTGTCAGTATGAGTCATCAATGGAGCAGCAAATTATCCCCTATACTGAGAAAATCTCATTTCTAGAATAGCAAGATTGAGGAATAGTAGTTCCTGGCAGTGGTGATATTGATAAGAAGCCCTGTCTGCCACCAGTCCTTGCCACACGCACCCACCACTAGCGAAATGTGATGTCATTACTAAGTGTGCGCCAAGCACCACACCCAATACTATGAGGCATACAATATGCAGCAATCCAGGGGTTTTAGTCAGCCTACATTACTCCTTCAGGAGCCTGGTCTGTGATTAAGGGATTGCAGAAGGGGACCTCTCTTGCCAGGCTGGAGTGCAGTGGTGTGATCTCGGCTCACTGTAACCTCCACCTTCCGGGGTTCAAGCAATTCTCCTGCCTCAGCCTCCCGAGTAGCTGGGACTACAGGCATGAACCACCACGCCCAGCTAATTTTTGTATTTTTAGTAGAGACGGGGTTTCACCATGTTGGCCAGGATGGTCTCCATTTCTTGACCTCATGATCCACCTGCCTCGGCCTCCCAAAGTTCTGGGATTACAGGTGTGCGCCACCGCCCCCGGCCAAAAGGAGACTTTTTATAATATAATTCAGATAGAAAAAAGAGATAAAGACATCTTTAACAGAATAATAACCCGGAGTACTACTAAGAACCAATCACCTTGGCAGGGTAAAACTTGATTTTTTTCTATAGTTTTTTTTGTAGGGGAGAGGATTAGTGGGAGGCTGGGGGGAGGGTCTTGTTTTGTTTTGTTTTGTTTTTACAACAAGGCTGAACTAATGAAGGCAATTTCCCTTCCTCCACACTCACGGATTAAAAACACACTCAGGTAGCCTCGCTCAAAGAAAGAGAGAATAGAGTTATTAACTACTGCAAACCCAAGATAGGGATGGGGGGAATCTCCATCATGAGAAGAGGCTCCCAAGCAACCAGGAATCACCAGTTTGAGAGGAAGGGATACCATCTGGAGTACAGCGCCGCAGCCACTCCTGTTTCTCCACCCAAGGAGGAAAAAAATCCTCCCTTCCCCTTTCTCACTCCAATCAACGAATAGTGAGAGTTTCTCACAGGATGGAGACTAGACTATATTATCTTGCCCTGCTGAGAGTTGAGGCACAAGAAAGAGATTAAACAATGAAGAAACCCAAAAAGCAGCCTACTTTCAGGAAGCTAACAATGAAAAGCAACATGGGCAACTTTGTATAATGCTATATGTACTTTTTTAAGTTTATTTAAAACCTACCTTCAATACAACAATGGCTCTACTGGGCGTGGTGGGGAGGGTGGCTGTGGGTGTATTCATGGGAGTGTATATATATTCAGTTGTAAGACATATACTGATTTTAAAAATTTTAACTAGAAAATAGCTTAATGGCCTACTAACAATGTGGATAAAAATATTGCTGCCAATTGTAATGGTGCAAATTAAATCTATGTCTAATTTCCACCACTTGTGAAAGATGTAAAAAGTGACTAAGCATCAAACTCCATTAATACACTTAGGATAGAATGCAATAAGACTAATTTTTTCTTGATCAAGATGGTTCTTTAAAAAATTACTCCATCAAAAAAACAAAAAGGAGAGACAGAGAGAGATAATTGCCCATATCTGAGCTGAGGTAGAACTCTGAGTTATATAATTAGCAGGACCTTATGGAAAATATCTATTATTCATAATAAAATGCTGAAGCAATTTTCTAATAAACTCTCACAAGATTCAAACTCCTTTTGAGTCCAGGCTCACGGGTTCATGCCTCTAATTTCAGCACTTTGGGAGGTCGAGGCGAGAGGATCACTTAAACTCAGGAGTTTGAGGCCAGCCTGAGGAACATAGAAAGACATTGTCTCTTCTGGAAATTTTTTATAAACAAAACAAAATTAGCTGGGCATGGTGGTACATGCCTGTAGTCCCAGCAACTAGGGAGGCTGAGGTAGGGGGATCACTTGAGCCCCTGAGATCAAGGCTGCAGCGAGCTATGATTACACCACTGCATTCCAGCTTGGGCAACAGAGTGAGACCTTGTCATTAAAAAAAAAAAAAAAAAAACCTCCTTTTGAGAAATTAGAGTAACACCACCAGCTTGTAGTCATCTTGTAATAGGCTTAATGATCTTAAACTATAAATGCTTTTTAAAAATATATAATCTAATAATGATTACATAACCATGCATTTCCCCATAAGATACCTCTACTAAGAGGAGATCTTTGAACTGGCTTTCTTAGAAGCCTCTTCCCTATTGTAAGTTTGAAATAAAACTTTGGCACACGCTCACCACCTGAAAAGCTGTAACACATGAATGAAGTCACAACTCACAACCTGAGAAGTTGTAGCACAAGGATGAAATCACAACTCACAACCTGAGAAGCTATAACAGAAGGATGAAATCATAAGTAGGATTGATAAACTTCATACTCCTCTGCTTCTCCCAAGGAAGAAAATAGGCTCCAGTTTGAGAGGCCATGGTGTAAGGTGTAATTCAAGGAAAACCCAGGCCAAAAAAAAAAAGAGGAAAAAATTTGATTCAATAAAAGCTAGAAGCCAGGGAGGACAGATTCTCCTTTAACTGGGGAAAAGGGAAGCTCAGATTGAGACGAGATGAAGAAAAGCAGTTTGCAACTCAGGACACAGACTTCACTAGCAAAACTTCAGCTTTTTCACCTCTAAGAGAAGACACAATGGGGAGCAGTTAAAAAAATGTAAATTTCGAAGGACCTAGGCAAAAGTATTCACACAGATAGAAAAACGAATGAAATTTTTAACTTTTCTTTTAAGTTCATGTGTACATGTGCAAGTTTGTTACATAGGTAAACTTAAATGGGTACTACCGTAGCACCCATTAGTTATTTTTCCTGATTCTCTCCCTCCTCCCAGTCTCTATCCTTTTATAGGCACCAGTGTGTGTTGTTCCCTTTCCTGTGTCCACATGTTCTCATCACTTAGTTCCCACGTATAAGTGAGACTTACTGGTTTTCTATTCCTGTGTTAGTTTACTATGGATAATGGCCTCCAGCTCCATCCATGTCCCTGCAAAGGACATGATCTCATTCTTTTTTACGGCTGCATAGTATTCCACGGTGTATATGTACCACGTTTTCTTTATCCTATCGGTCATTGATGGGCATTTAGGTTTATTCCATGTTTTTGCTATTGTAAATAGTCCTGCAATGAACATACATGTGTATGTGTCTTTATAATACAATGATTTATATTCTTTTGGGTATATACCTAGTCATGGGATTGCTGGGTTGAAGGGTATTTCTGTCTTTAGGTCTTTGAGGAATCTCTGTCTTCCACACTTTCTTCCACAATGGTTGAACTAATTTATGCTCCCACCAACAGTGTATAACCATTCCTTTCTCTTCATAACTTTGCCAGCATCTGTTATTTTTTGACTTTTTAATATTTGCCATTCTGACTGGTGTAAGATGGTATCTCATTGTGGTTTTGACTTGCATTTCTCTAAAGGTCAGTGATGCTGAGCTTGTTTTCATACGATCTTTGGTCACATAAATGTCTCCTTTTGAGAAGTGTCTATTCATGTCCTTTGCCCACTTTTCTATAGAGTTTTTTTTTTTTTTTGTAAATGTGTTTAAGTTCCTTATAGATATTAGACCATTGTCAGATGCATAGTTGGCAAAAATTTTCTCCCATTCTGTAGGTTGTCTGTTTACTCTGTTAATAGTTTCTTTTGCTGTTCAGAAGCTCTTTAGTTTAAACTGGACCCCTTCCTCACACCTTATACAAAAATTAACTCAAGATGGTTTAAAAACTTAAACATAAAATCCAAAATTATAAAAACCATGGAAGAAAACCTAGGCAATACTATTCAGGAAATAGGCGTGGGCAAAGATTTCATGACGAAGACACCAATAGCAATTGCAACAAAAGCAAAAATTGACAAATGGAAAAAATGAAATTTTTAAAAAGTCATATTAGAGGTTCTCTGACTCTATTCTGAATGTATGCTTTCCTTCCTTTTGTGTCTTCACCAAGGTCTTTTTGGCTGAGTTTCTGAAAGATTGCTTTCAGATAGTCATGCTGGGGATATTCTGCGGTAAAGGAACCATACAGGGAGTAAAAGCAGGGCTGACCTTTTATGGCTAGTGACCCATGAAGTATTCAAATCCCATAGTGGTAGTATCCAAGGGAGAAGTCTACTGCAAAATTTGGCCCAAGTTTACCAGATTTACTAAATAATGTGTGCCTGCTGAGAAAGAAAGTAAGGATAGAGACTCAAACTCTTAATCACAAAGTAGCTTTAGATGTTCCTGTGGTGACAGAAATGGTAGAGTCTGCTTTTCCCAAAAAGATGGTGACACATTGTATTTGCCAAATAACAAATATAGATTGAACAGGGTCTTCTGAAAATAGTACCCTAGCATAGGGGACAGAATTTCAGGCACATGGCAAGCTTTTTAAGGCTTTTCTAATCAACCAGTAGACCTCTCTCTAATTTAACAGATACTTCATCTCTAAACCAACCAAGGAACAAATGAAGAAACAATACCATGAATGTAGAAGAATTTAATGCTATTGGCATTATTTAGGAATATATAAAGCTACACTTAATTTGAACACACACAGACATACACACATCAGATAAATCTAAGAACTATTAACAAATTTACACAAGTATTAGAATAAATTCTACTAGAATATTTTTATAAACTTTGGTTCTAGGAAAGGCCTTTCTATGCAAAAAGAGAAATATACTCAAATTTGATGTTTAAAAAATAAAACCCTCTTGGGAGGCCGAGGCAGGCAAATCACGAGGTCAGGAGATCAAGACCATCCTGGCTAACATGGTGAAACCCCGTCTCTACTAAAAATAAAAAAATTAGCCAGGCGTGGTGACTGGCACCTGTAGTCCTAGCCACTCAGGAGGCTGAGGAGAATGGTGTGAACCCGGGAGGTGGAGCTTGCAGTGAACCAAGATTGTGCCACTGCACTCCAGTCTGGGCGACACAGTAAGACTCCATCTCAAAACAATAATAATAATGATTTAAAAAAAAACTCTCTGAATAAAAATGTTCCATAAAGTTAAATCAAGCAATAGAGTAGAAAAAAAATATTTGCAGCGTATGTAACAGACAATGACCACTAATCAAGAATGTATAAGTTTCTTATGAAGTATGAGAAAAAGACATAGCTCAAAACAAAAATGGGAAAAAATATACGAGCTGATGAATTACCAAAAAAAATATGAATGACCAATATATTTATTCTTCAATTCATTCAACAATTATTTATTGAGTGTTACTATGCGTCAGGCACTGCCTTAGCAGGTGCACACATACAGCATTAAACAGAAGATACAAAAAGGAAATTAAGAAATAAAGTAGCAAATCTAATTTGCTCATTAGATTGGCAAAAATTTAGAGATTGATAATATCAAGTGCTAGGGGGATGTGGGAAAATGAACCTACTGATGACAGGGAGTGTAAATTTGCACAGCCTTTTGAAGTCCAGATTGACAGTATCTACTGGAATTTTAATTATTCATATGATTTTTTATGAGCAATTCTGTTTGATTGAGTCTATCCTACAGATATTCATACCTTGCACAAGGATGGTCATTAGAGCATCATTTATAATTGGGAAAAATTGGAAAGGGTCTGTCTATTCCCATGGCAACCATTTAAAAAGGTTTGCTACATATGTACTATGGAATATTTAGCCACCTTTAAAAAACGTAGTAGATTATACGTAATGAAATTTAAAACTTTACGAGTTATTTTGCAGAAAATAAAATCACGAAACAATCTGTGGTATAAATCCCACTTACGTTTAATAAAAGGCACACATGCATAGGTATAGCTATATACATAAATGCATACAAGGGGAACGAGAAGGGGACACAGCAAAGTTGCTGAGACTGCTAATCTCTGTGTCAGGGAGAGAAAGTGGGGATGAAGGGAGTTTTTGAAGCTTCTTTCCATGTATGGTTGGTGATCACGTTAGAAAGAGATTCAGAATATATATGGTCTTTGGAGTCAAATTATGTGGGTTCAAAATCTAGTTCTACTATTTTCCATATGCAGAAACCTGGAATTCCCCTTTTGTAAAATAATTATGGGGCACAGTTCACAAAATTCTGAGAATTCTGAGAATTAAATTAGGTAATCCACGACAAAATACTCCAAGTAGGCACATAGAACTCATCTGTTAGTCATTATTAATGTTTGGAATTGTTTTAATCAATTACAATGAGAATCTATTCATACATTATTTGTGTAATTGAAAAAATACCATCAAAGCCCTCTTTAACAAAAAGTACAAATTGAGGGCTGTAAAAATTCAGAAGAGACAGAAAACTTTATAATTATTCTGCCACATCCTAAACCTGCTTCTCTCTTGAATGTAACAAATACAAACACATGAATCACAAATCTTGTTGGATAAAACCACAAACTAATATTTGTACTATATCTCCCTCTTCTATAAAAATATATAGAAAAGAAAAGCATGTCTACACCAATTAACAAATATTTATAACTCTTATAAATAAATTTAAGTTTCCTTTTTAATTTGGCAAGTTAGACACGTTTATAATGAATTTTACTGAAGAGTCCCTTGGTAACTAAAGCAGACTCCAAATTCTATGGAAATAATTCCCATCCATGGAAAATATATATTTTTCTAAATGATCATTTTTATTTTAAAGTTATATTTAAACTTTCACAAGACATGTTTTATCAACCATTTATTTCTAACAACAATTATTCTTTTTACACTATTGGTGGGAGTGTAAATTAGTTCAACCACTGTGGAAGACAGTGTGGTGATTCCTCAAGGATATAGAACCAGAAATACTATTTGGCTCAACAATCGCATTACTGGGTATATACCCAAAAGATTCTAAATCATTCTGTTTTAAAGACACATGCACACATATATTTACTGCAACACTGTTTACAATAGCAAGGACCTGGAACCAACTCAAATGCCCATGAATGATAGACTGGATAAAGAAAATGTGCACATATAGACCATGGAATACTATGCAGCCATAAAAAAGAATGAGTTCACGTCCTTTGCAGTGACATGGATGAAGATGGAAACCATCATCCTCAGCAAACTAACACAGGAACAGAAAACAAAACACTGCATGTTCACACTCATAAGTGGGAGCTGAACAATGAGAACACGTGGACACAGGGAGGGGAACATCACACACCAGGGCCTGTTGGGGTGGTGGGGGGAAAAGGGAGGGAGAGCATTGGGACAAATATCTAATGCATGCAGAGCTTAAAACCTAGATGATGGGTTGACAGGTGCAGCAAACCACCATGGCACATTTATGCCTATGTAACAAACCTGCACATTCAGCACATGTATCCCAGAACTTAAAGTTTAAAAAGTGTGTGTTGGGGGGGGGTGGGGAGGGTGGCGGTCAGTGCTACATGACCTTGTCAAAACATAAGAATCATCTGGCAGATCTCCAGGCCCCACCCTTGGATAATCTGATGCAATTGGTCTAGGATGTGACAAAAGAATCTGCTGTGACGGGTACCCTGGGCAATTCTTAGGAAGTTAGGGAAAACCTAAGCTAGATATATCTGTTTCATGAGCTACATTATCTGCATCCTGAGCTACATCTCAATTTCACAGGAAGCAGCTGATCTATAAGGTGAAATGTTTCTGTGTACCAGAAAGAAAAATTTACAAATTGTGTTCTTGCTCCTCTGCACAGCCAAACTTCTTGAAAGAGTTGCCTACAAATGTTATGTCTATTTCTTCATTTCCCAAAGTCTTTTTTGTTTTTTAAGGAAATGAAATGTCTTGATACTTGTTGGATGATCTTTCCTCTTTATTCTTGTACCTCGAATTCATCTTGGCTAAATTTGACCCTTACCTTTCCACAGAATGTATGGTCAGCTTATCAAGATCCATTTAAAAAAAATTGCACTAAATTATAAGGACAATTTGAGGAGAATTGTCACTTTGCCAATATTGAGTTCACTCACCCATATTGAGTCCCAGGGCAACGGTTGTACATAATTTTCTCACTCTATGCCCTTCAAGAAACTTTCAGAATTTTTCTTCATAAAAGTTATGTGTGGTTTTTATAGATTGATTCTTAAGTAACTTTTAGTTTTTATTGCTAACCTGAATGGAATTTCATGAGTGTGGGTGTGAGTGTGAATGAAACAGAGGAAGAAATACATTATACAAAGAGAAGATATATGAAACATCATGATTTTAAAAACAGCAATATAAAACACCCGTCTGCTTCCTTCCCCACAAGAAACAGGACTTAACAGAACCTTATGTGTTCCTCTCTGATCTTATTAGCCTCTGTCCTCCACACTTATAACCGCTATCTTAAATTTTGTGTTAAACATTCCAGTACTTCTCCTTACAGTGTTTTTACCTATGTATGTCCCCACAAACAAAGCATTGATTAGGTTTTGATGGTTTTCAACTCTATAAATAAAATCGTGTTTTTGCAATTCAGCCACATTAATGCATGTGATGGTTATTCTATCATTTTCACTGGGTGGTACATTTCATAGTATGAATATGCCAAATTTTATCTGTTCTACTGTAGATAACTATTTGGGTTATTTTCATTTCAGGACTGAAACAAATAATGCTCCTATGAACAATGCTAGGCAGTATCTTCTGGCGAATGTACCAGTTTTTCAAAGGTCTATGGCTGCGAGTGAAAATGCTGAATCATAGTGTCTGCTTATGTTCAAATTTAAGGTTGTTTTTCAAAGTGATACACCAAATTACACTCCAACACTGTCTGAGAGTTTCTGTTGCTCCATATTATGAAGAAGTTGGTATAGGCTAATTGTGTTTTATATTCACAAACATTTTTTTCCAAGTGTACATTTCACCTAGCTCCCATTTATAAGTGAAAGCATACAGAGTTTGACTTTCGTTTCTGAGTCATTTCACTTAAGATAATGGTTTCAAGTTTCTTCCATGTTGCTGCAAAAGACATAATTTCTTTATTTTTTATGATTGAATATTATTCCATTGTATACATATACCACAACTTCTCTATCCACTCATCCGCCGATGGACACTTCTGGTGATTCCATGTCTTTGCTACTGTGAATAGGGCTATGATAAGCATACAACTGCAAGTATCTTTTTAGTGTAATTATTTATTTTTCTTTGGGTAGATACCCAGTAGTGGGATTGCTGGATCAAATGGTAGTTCTACTTTTAGTCCTTTGAGAAATCTTCATACTTTTTTCCATAGAGGTTGTACTAATTTATATTCCCTCCAGCAGTGTGTAAGCCTTCCCTTCTCTCTGCACCCTCACCGGCATTTGTTATTTTTTGTTTTTTTAATAATAGCATTCTGATACGGTAAAAGTATATCTTTTTGTAGTTTTAATTTCCATTCATCTGATGATTAGTGATGTTGAGCATTTTTTTCATATGCTTATTGGCCATTTGTATGTCTTCTTTTGAAAAATGTCTATTCATGTCCTTTGCCCACTTTTTGATGTGGTTATTTGTTTTGTTTTGCTTTTTTATTTTTATTTTAAATTCCAGGATATATGTGCAGGATGTGCAGGTTTGTTACATGGAAAAATGCGTGCCATGGTGGTTTGCTACACCTATCAACCCATCACCTAGGTATTAAGCCCAGCATGCATTAGCTATTTTTCCTGATGCTGTCTCTCCTGTTGTACCCACCAACAGGCCCCAAGGTGTGTTGTTCCCCTCCCTGTGTCCATGTGTTCTCATTTTTCAGCTCCCACTTATAAGTGAGAACATCTAGTGTTTGGTTTTCTGTTCCTGCGTTAGTTTGCTGGGGATAATGGCTTCCAGCTCCATCCGTATCCCTGCAAAGGACATGATTTCATTCCTTTTTATGGCTGCATAGTATTCTATGGTGTATACGCACTACATTTTCTTTATCCAATCCATTAGTGATGGGCATTTGGGTTGATTCCATGTCTTTGCTACTATGAATAGTGCTGCAATGAAGATATGAGTGCATGTATCTTTGTAATAGAATGATTTATATTCCTTTAGGTATATACCTAGTATTGAGATTGCTGGGTCAAATGGTATTTCTGTTTTTACGTCTTTGAGGAATCTCCACACTGTCTTCCACAGTGGTTGAACTAATTCGTTCTCCCACCAACAGTGGAAAGTGTTCCTATTTCTCCACAGCCTCACCAGCATCTGTTGTTTTTTGACTCTTTAATAATAGCCATTCTGACTGGCATGACATGGCATCTCATTGTGGTTTTGATTTGCATTTTTCTGATGATTGGTGATGGTTAGCCTTTTTATATGTGTTTGTTGGCTGCATAAATGTCTTCTTTTGAGAAGTGTCTGTCCATGTCATTTTCCCACTTCATAATGATTTTTTTTTCTTGTAAATTTGCTACAAGTTCCTTGTAAATTCTGGATATTTGTTAGATGGATTGACTGCAAAAATTTTCTCCCATTCTGTAGGCTGTCTGTTCACTCTGATGATCATTACTTTTGCTGTGCAGAAGCTCTTTAGTTTAATTAGATTCTATTTGTCAATTTTTGCTTTTGTTGCAATTGCTTTTTAAGTGTTTGTCATGAAATCTTTGCTCATGCCTATGTCTTCAATGGTATTGCCTAGATTTTCTTCTAGGGTTTTTATAATTTTGAGTTTTACATTTAATTCTTTAATCCATATTGAGTTAATTTTTGTTAAAGGTGTAAGGAAGGGGTCCGGTTTCAATTATCTGCAAATGGCTACCCAGTTCTTTCAGCACCATTTATTAAATAGGGAATCCTTTTCCCATTGCTTGTTTTTGTCAGGTTTGTCAAAGATCAGATGGTTGTAGATGTGCGGTCTTATTTCTGAGTTCTCTATTCTGTTCCATTGGTGTATGTGTCTGTTTTTGTACTAGTACCATGCTGTTTTGGTTACTGTAGCCTTGTAGTATAGTTTGAAGTCAGGTAGCATAATGCCTCCAACTTCGTTCCTTTTGGTTAGGATTGTCTTGGCTATTTGGGTTCTTTGGTTTCGTATGAATTTTGAAGTCATTTGTTCTAATTATGTGAAGAATGTCAATGGTAGTTTAATAGAAATAGCATTGAATCTATAAATTACTTTGAGTAGTATAGCCATTTTCACAATATTGATTCTTCCTATCCATGAGGATGGAATATTCTTCCATTTGTTTATGTCCTCTCTGATTTCCTTGAGCAGTGGTTTGTAGTTCTCCTTGAAGACGTTCTTCACTTCCCTTGTTAGCTGTATTCCTAGGTATATTACTCTCTTTGCAGCAAGTGTGAATGGGAGTTCATTCATGATTTGACTCTCTGCTTGTCTATTTTTGGTGTATAGGAATGCTTGTGATTTTTGCACATTGATTTTGTATCCCGAGAATTTGCTGAAGTTGTTTATCAGCTTAAGAAGTTTTTTGGCTGAGACAATGGGGTTTTCTATATATAGAATCATGTCATCTACAGAGATAATTTGACTCCCTCTCTTCCTACTTGAATTCCTTTCTTTCTTTCTCTTGCCTGATTGCCCTGGCAAGAATTTCCAATACTGTGTTGAATAGGAGAGGTGAGAGAGGGCATCCTTGTCTTGTGCTGATTTTCAAGGTGAATGCTTCCCTTTCAGTGTGATTTTTTTTTTTTTTTTTTTTTGCCCATTCAGTGTGATACTGGTTTTTGCCCATTCAGTGTGATACTGGTTTTTGCCCATTCAGTGTGATATTTTTTGCTTTTGCCCATTCAGTGTGATATTGGTTGTGGGTTTATTATAAATGACTCTTATTATTTTGAGATATGTTCCATCGATAGCTAGTTTATTGAGAGTTTTTAACATGAAGGAATATTAAATTTTATTGAAGGTCTTTTCTGTGTCTATTGAGATAATCATGTGGTGCTTGTTTTTAGTTCTGTTTATGTGATTAATTGTTTATTAATTTTTGTATGTTGAACCAGCCTTGCATCCCAGGCATGAGGCCGACTTGATTGTGGTGGATGAGTTTTTTGATGTGCCGCTGGATTCAGTTTGCCAGTATTTTATTGAGGATTTTTGCATCGATGTTCATCAGGGATATTGGTCTGAAGTTTTCTGCTGTTGTTCTTGTATCTCTGCCAGGTTCTGGTATCAGGATGATGCTGGTCTCATAAAACAAGTTATAGAGAAGTCCCTCCTTTTTAATTGTTTGCAATAGTTTCAGAAGAAATGGTACCAGCTTCTCTTTATACCTCTGGTGGAGTTCAGCTATAAATCCATCTGGTCCTGGGCTTTTTTTGGCTGGTAGGCTATTTATTACTACCTCAATTTCAGAACTTGTTATTGGTCTATTTAGGGATTCAACTTCTTCCTGGTTCAGTCTTGGAAGGGTGTATTGCTGAGGAATTTATCCTTTTCTTCAAGATTTTCTAGTTAACTTGCACAGAGATGTTTATAGTATTCTCTGATGGTTGTATTTCTGTGGGGTCAGTGGTAATATCCTCTTCATCATTTTTTATTGTGTCTATTTGATTCTTCTTTCTTTTCTTCTTTATTAGTCTAATTAGAGGTCTGTCTATTTTATTAGTTTTTTCCAAAAACCAGCTCCTGATTTTGTTCATTTGTTGAAGGGTTTTTTATGTCTCTATCTTCTTCATTTCTGCTCTGATCTTTGTTATTTCTTGTCTTCTTTGGGGTTTGTTTGCTCCTGGTTCTGTAGTTCTTTTAGTTGTGATGTTGGTTAGGGTGTTGATTTGAAATCTTTCTAGCTTTTTGATATGGCCATTTAATGCTGTAAGCTTCCCTCTTAACACTGCTTTAGCTGCATCCCAGAGATTCTGGTACGCTGTCTCTTTGTTCTCATTGGTTTCAAAGAAACTTCTCGATTTCTGTCTTAATTTCATTAATTACCCAGGAGTCATTCAGGAGCAGGTTGTTCAATTTCCATGTAGTTGTGTGGTTTTTAGTGAGTTTTTAATCTTGAGTTCTAGTTTAATTGCACTGTAAAGTGAGAGACTGTTATGATTTCAGTTCTTTTGCATTTGCTGAGGAGTGCTTTACTTCCAGTTATGTGATCGATTTCAGAGTAAGTGCCATGAGGCATTGAGAAAAATGTATATTCTGTTGTTTCGGGGTGGAGAGCTCTGTAGATATATATCAGGTCCACATGATCCAGAGTTGGGTTGTTGAAGTCCTGAATACCTTTGTTAATTTTCTGTCTCAATGATCTGTCTAATATTGACAGTGGGGTGTTAAAGTCTCCCACTATTATTGTTTGGGATCTAAGTCTCTGTGTAGTTCTCTAAGAACTTGTTTTATAAATCTGGGTGCTCCTGTATTGGGTGTATATATATTTAGGAGAGTTAGCTCATCTTGTTGAATTGAACCCTTTACTGCTGTGTAAAGCCATTCTTTGTCTTTTTTGATCTTTGTTGAATTAAAGTCTGTTTTGTCAGAAACTATGATTGCAATCCCTACTTTTCCTCTGTTTTCCATTTGCTTGGTAAATTTTTCTCCATTTCTTTATTTTGAGCCTATGTGTGTCTTTGCACATGAGACAGGTCTCTTGAACACACCACACCAATTGGTCTTTATTCTTTATCCAGCTTGTCATTTTGTGTCTTTTAATTGGAGTGTTTAGCTATTTTCATTTAAGGTTAATCTTGTTATGTGTGAATTTGATCCTGTCATCTTGATGCTAGCTGGTTATTTTGTAGACTTCTTGATGTAGTTGCTTCATAATGTCATTGGTCTTTGTACTTCAGTGTGTTTTTCTAGTGACTGGCAATGGTTTTTCCTTTCCATATTTAGTGCTTCCTTCAGGAGCTCTTGCAAGGCAGGCCTGGTGGTGATGAATTCTCTCAGCATTTGCTTATCTGAAAAGGTTGTATTTCTCCTTTGCTTATGAAGCTTAGTTTGGCTAGATAGGAAATTCTGGGTTGGAAATTCTTTTCTTTACAAATATTAAATACTGGCCCACAATCTCTTCCTGCTTGTAGGATTTCTGCTGAGAGATCCACTGTTAGTCTGATGGGCTTCCCTTTGTAGGTGACCTGGCCTTTCTCTCTGGCTTCCCTTAACATTTTTTCCTTCATTTTGACCCTGGAGAATCTGAAGATTATGTGTCTTGGGGTTGATCTTCTCATGGAATATCTTACTAGGGTTTTACAGATTTCCTGAATTTGAATTTTTGCCTGTCTAGCTAGGTTGAGGAAGTTCTCCTAGATGATATCCTGAAGTATGTTTTCAAACTGGGTT
The DNA here is from genome assembly GCF_037993035.2 of Macaca fascicularis. NCBI lineage: Eukaryota > Metazoa > Chordata > Mammalia > Primates > Cercopithecidae > Macaca > Macaca fascicularis. The sequence continues at coordinate 148,197,053 of NC_088379.1, forward strand.
CTGTCTCCCCCTCTCTTTCAAGTACCCCAATCAGTCATAGGTTCAATCTTTGTACATATTGCCATAGTTCTGGGAGATTTTGTTCATTCCTTTTTGTTCTTTATTCTCTAATCTGGTCTACCTGTTTTATTTCAGCAAGATAGTCTTCAGGCTCTGATATTCTTTCCTCCACTTGGTCTATTCAGCTGTTAATACTTGAGGTTGCATTATGAAGTTCTCATGTTGCGTTTTTCAGCTCCATCAGGTCATTTATGTTCCCCTCTAAACTGGTTATTCTGGTTAACAGCTCCTGTAATGTTTTGTCATGGTTCTTAGCCTCTTTGATTTGGGTTAGAAGATGCTCCTTTAGCTCGGTGAAGTTCGTTATTACCCACCTGCTGAAGCCTACTTCTGTCAGTTCATTCATCTCAGCCTCAGCCCAGTTCTGTGCCCTTACTGGAGACATGGTGCAATCATTTGGAGGAGAGGATGCATTCTGGCTTTCTTGAGTTTTCAGCATTTTTTATTGATGTTTTTCCCTCATCTTCATGAGTTTATCTAGCTTTGATCTTTGAGGCTACTGACCTTTGGATGGAGTTTTTGTGAGGACATTTTTGAAGATACTCTTGTTGCTGTTGCTTTCTGTTACTTTGTCTTTCTTTTAACAGTCAGGCCTGTCTTCTGCAGGGCTGCTGTGGTTTACTGGGGGTCCACTCCAGACCCTATTTGCCTGGGTCCTTCCCACACCTGGAAGCGTCATGAGCAGAGGGTGCAGAACAGCAAAGATGGCTGCCTTCTCCTTCCCCTGGGAGCTCTGTTCCAGAGGGGCACTGACCTGATGCCTCTGTTCCAGAGGGGCACTGACCTGATGCCTCCTGTATAAGGTCTCTAGCAACCCCTGTTAGGGGGGTCTTACCCAGTCAGGAGGCATGGGATCAGGGACCCTTGTAACAAAGTACTCTTGCTGCCTCTTGGTGGAGGGATTGTGGTGTGCTGAAGGGAATCTCACTCCTCCAGACTGCCTGGATTTCCCTGCAGAGCCTGCAGGGAAAAAGACTAAGTCCACTCATCTATGGAGGCTGCATCCACCCCTCCCCACAGGGGCTCCATCACACGGAGATCAGAGTTCTGTTTGTAAATTTCTGACTGAAGTTGCTGAAATTCCCACAGGGATGCCCCACCCGGTGAGGAGGGATGGGCCCGGGTCCGGCCTAAAGAAACAGTCTGACCATGATCTGCCACAGCTGCTGTGCTGTGCTATACTGTGGGGAATTCCTCCTGGGTCCAAACTGCCCAGTCTCCCCAGCACCAGCAGGGAAAAATGGACGACCAAAGCTGCAGTAATGGCTGCCACCCCTTCCCCAAGAAACTCAGTCATCTTAGGCAGCAGGCAGCTGCAGTGATGGTAGCCAGCTTTCCCTCCAGGAACTCAGTAGCCTTATGTAGTCTCCAGCTAAGCAGTTGAGAACCTAAGGACCTGGTGGCACAGGCTCACAAGGGAATATCCTGATCCACAGGTTGCACAGATCCATGGAAAAAGCATGGTTTCCTGGGTAGGGTAGCACAATCACTCACTGCATCCCGTGGCTGGGGGTGGAGGATCCCTTTGCCCTGTGTAGTTCCCAGTAGGCCATTGCTGCACCCTGCTTTTCCTTACTCTCCAAGGGTTGTGTCAACTGCCTAGTCAGTCCCAGTGAGAGAACCTGGATATCTCAGTTGCTGGTACAGGATTCACTTGCTGTTTTTGTTCTCAGTCGGAGCCTCTACCACAGCTGTTTCTGGTCTGGTCTTGGCCCTTCCCTTTTTAGTCAATCCAGAGAAAAAGTAAAGATGATCACAAGATGAAGTCCCACAATAGGCCATCTGCAAGCGGAGGTGCAAAAAAGCCAGTCTGAGTCCCAAAATCTCAAAAGTAGGGAAGCTGACAGTGTAGTATTCAGTCTGTGGCTGAAGGCCTGAGAGCCTTGGCAAACCACTGGTGTAAGTCCGAGAGTCCAAAAGCTGGAGAACATGGAGTCCAATGTTCAAGGGCAGTAAGCATCCTGCACAGGAGAAAGATGAAGGCCAGAAGACTCAGCAAATCTACTCTTTCCATCTTCTTCTGCCTGCTTTTGGTTATTTGTTTTTTGTTGTTGTTGTTGTTGTTGTTGAGTTGTTTGAGTTGATGGTGAATTCTATATATCCACAAAGTTTTATTTTTTAAATTAAAAGTAAAAATTGTACATATTTATAATGTACAATATGATTTTTTGAAATATGTATACATTGTGGAATGGCTAAATCAAGTTCTTTAACACATGCATAACATCACATGCTTATGTAACCCCGAGTCCCTGGGCTTGGGGGTATGTACTGTGAAAAAGTACCCACTTGTAACTTGTACTTCGAGTTACTATTGTTTCAAAACACTTCCAGGAAGAAGTTCAGCCCCAGAAAAACAAAAACCAGTTAGATTCAGAAAGGCCTGAGTTGGAGATGAACTTTGGCAAACTCTCCTCATTACTATTCTAAGATCCCACCTACGGAGGAGCTTTTTCACCATTTTCTGTACATGTGACCTACATAGAAGCATGATCAGTGACTGTGCTTGCACTGCCTTTACTTCATCTCTACATCCACAAAGTTAACCAGTCCAATACAAGATGTTTTCACCTTTATTTGGAGAGGCACTGCTTTGGGAAATATCCCAGGTGTCCTCTTTACTTGTTGCATGTAATAAAATCCCTGTATTAAATTATCCTTGGTTGTGGTCATTGGACTGTCATCCACCAAGTGATCGAACCCACCCATTGTGTGGTTAACACCTATTTTGTGCATGTGGTGAGAACATCTAAAATCTCCTGTCTTAGCAATTTTCAAATATGAAATATAATGATTAATTGTAGTCACCATAACAGACTTAGACAATAGACATCTTGAAATTATTCCTTCTGCCAAACTAAAATTTTGTGTCTTTGACTGACATCTTCCCAGTCCCCTCAACCCCCAGCCTCTGGAAACCAACATTCTATTCTCTGCTTCTATGAGTTCTATATTTTTAGATTTCACATGTAAGTAACATCATGCAGTATTTGTCTTTCTGTGCTTAATTTATTCCATTTAGCATAATATCCTACAGGTTCATCCATGTTGTGACAAATGACAGGATTTTCTTCCTTTTTTAGGATGAACAGTATTCCATTGTGTATATATACACTACATTTTCTTTATCCATTCATCTGTTTCCAAACACCTTGCTTATATTGTATCTTTGCTATTGTGAATAATGCTGCAGTAAACACAAGAGTGCAAATCTCTTTGACATACTGTTTTTATATTGTTTGGATATGCACCCAGTATTAGGATTATCAGATCATATTACAGTTCTGTTTTTAATTTTTTGAGGTGCCTCCATACAGATTTCTGTGATGGCTATAATAACTTATATTCCCACCCTTTAGCAGAGTTCCATTTTCTCCACATCCTAGACAACATTTCTTATGTTTCATCTTTTTATAATACCCATCCGAATGAGTGTGACATTATATCTCTGTATTAGTCTGTTTCCACACTGCTGATAAACACATATCCAAGACTAGGTAATTTACAAAAGAAAGAGGTTTATTGAACTTACCGTTCCACATGGCTGGGGAGGCCTCACAATCATGGTGGAAGGAAAAGAGGAGCAAGTCACATCTTACAGGCAAAAAGAGAGTTTGTGCAGGGCAACTCCCATTTTTAAAACCATCAAATCTTGTGAAACTCATTCACATCATGAGAACAGCACAGAAAGACCCACCCCCATGATTCAATCATCTCCCACTTGTCCCTCCCACAACACATGGGAATTATGGGAGCTACAAGATGAGATTTGGGTGGGGACACAGAGCCAAACGATATCAGTCTCTAGTGGTTTTGATTTGCATCTCCCTGATGATTACCATTTGTATGTCTTCTATTGAGAAATGTCTATTCAGGTCCTTTGCCCATTTAAAAAATCTGTTTTCTTAATACTCAGTTGAGTTTCTTATATATTTCAGATATTAATCACTTATTAGATGTGTGGTTTGCAAATATTGTCTTCCATTCTGTAGGCTGTTTCTTCACTAAGTTGAATGTTTCCTTTGCTGTGAAGAAGCTTTTTAGTTTGATGTAATCCTATTTGTCTATTTTGCTTTCGTTGCCTGTGCTTTTGGGGTTGCATCCAAAAAAATCATTGCCAAGACCACTGTCATAGAGCTTTTCCTCTATGTTTTCTTATAGTAGTATTATAGTTTCAGGACTTATATTTAAGTATTTAATCCATTTTGAATTGATGTTTGTATGTAATAAGAGATGAGGGTCTAATTTTATTGTTCTTCATATGGATATCTAGTTTTCCCAGCACCAATTCTTGAAGAAACTGTCCTTTACCCACTGTGTGTTATTGACATCTTTGTCAAAATCCATTGACCATAAATGTATAGACTTATTTCTGGGCTCTCTATTCTGCTCCATTGATTATGTGTCTGTTTTTTTGCCAGTTCCATATTGTTTTGATTACTATGGCTTTATAGCATATTTTCAAATCAAGTAGTGTGATGTCTCCAGCTTTGTTCTTTTGGCTTAAAATTGCTTTGGCTCTCCAGGTTCTAGTCTGGTCCCATACAAATGTTAAAATTGCTTTTCCTAGTTCTGTAAAAAATCTCATTTGAATTTTGATAAGAATTGCATTGAATCTGTAGATCACTTTGCATTTTATTCAACAATATTAATTATTCCAATCTATAACATGGGATATTTTTCTATTTATTTGTGTCTTGTTCAATTTCTTTCATTAGCATTTTACAGTTTTCATTATACAGATATTTCACCTCCTTGGTTAAATTCATTCTGATTTTTTTGGTAGCCATTATAAAGGGGATTTTTTTTCTTAAACTTTTTCAAATAGTTTGTTGTTAGTATATACAAATGCTACTAAGTTTTAGATGTTGATTTTTTATCTTGAAGCTTTACTAAATTCATTTATTCGCTCTAACAGTTTTTTTATGGAGTCTATGTATATGATTACATTGTCTGCACACAGGGACAATTTTACTTCTTCCTTTCCAATTTGAATGCCTTTTATTTCTTTCAATTGCTTTGCCTAGTATGTCCAGTATTATGTTGGTTAAAGTGGCAAAAGTGAGCGTTCTTGTATTATTCCTAATCTTACAGAAAAAGCTTTACCCCATTGAACTTTTCACCATTTAATATGGTGTTAGCTATGGGCTTGTCATATATGACCTTTATTGTGTTGAGATACATTTTTTCTACACCTAATTTGTTGAGAGTTTTTATCATGAAAGTATGTTGAATTTTGTCAAATGTTTTTCTGCATCTATTGAGATAACCATATAGCTTTTGTCCTTCATTATGTTAATGTGGTGTATCACATTTATGGATTTATTTATGTTGAAACATCCTTGCATCCCAAAAATAAAATGCTTTTGCATTTTGTCCCATATGTTGGGTATAGAGTGGTATCTCGTTGTGGTTTTAATTTCTATTTTTCTAATTTTAATGATGTGAGTACATTTTTGTATTTCTACTAGTCAGTTTAATCTCCTCTTTTGTAAAGTGCATATTCAAACCTTTTCTCCATTTCTCTATTGAGTCTCTCTTTTGTTGATTTGCAGATCATTATGTATTTTGAATATTAATCCTATTTCAATTACATTTGTTGTAAAATATCTTCCCATTTGTGATGTCTTTTCACTCTCGTTATGTGTCTCTTGAGAGAGACGTTCATTATTTTAAAGTGGCCAAATTTAGTCTTTTCTGTATGGGTCTCATTTTTAAAATAACATTTAGGAACTTCTTTCCTACTTCATGTTATAAAGTTAACTTCTTACATTGCCTTCAAGGTATAAAAATTCTAAAATTTTCATAGTTTTGGTTTAAACATTTAAGTCCTTAATCTACATGGAATTGATGTTTGTGTATGGCATAAGGTAGGGATTGAATAAAAGTAAAAATTACATTTTGCCTTTTCTATTTGTTTGTGGCTGGTATATGGGAACAACATCAATGTCAATAAATTTACCTTGTGTTTAGTAGCCTTGCTGATCTTTTGTATTAGTTCTAATATTTGTTTGTAGATTTTCTTTGATTTTCTATGTGAAAAATCAGTGCCTAAATTTTTTTTTCTTCCTGTCTGATGCTTTATCATTTCTTCTCTATTTATCTATTACATTGGATAAGAGCTCCAGCACAACGTTGCATGGAAGTAGTGACAATAAGAATTCTTGTGTAGCTCCTGACTTTAAAATAAAATGTTCCTAAAGATACCATTCACTGGACTACAGAAGTATCTTTCTATTCCTAATGCTGTTTTCTTGTTGCTGTTTATTTTTAAATTTTGAATACATGTTATAGTTTATTGGTTTCTTTTTCTAAGATGTAGTAGGCAAAATAACAGCTCTCATAGAAGTCTGAGTCCTAATCCCAACAGCCTGTGAATATGTTGTCTTATATGGCAAAAGATCTTTGCAAATGTATTTAATAATTTTGTGATGGGAGGAATATCCTGAATTGTCTATAAGTTAAGTGTAATCATGGATCCTTGTAAGAAGAATTCAGGAGAGTCAGAGTCAGAGACAACAAGACTGGGCCATACAACGCTGCTGGTTTTGAAGGTATAGGATAGGTCCATAGCCAAGGAATGTGGACTGCTTTTAGAAGCTAGAAAAAGGAAACAAGGTTTCCCCTTAAGCTTCCAGAAGGAATGCAGCTCTGCCAACACCTTGATTTTAGCACACTGAGACTGATTTTGGACTTCTGACCTCCAGACTTTAAGATAATATATTTGTGTTGTTTTCAGCTCATAAATGTGTGGTGATTTCTTTACAGCAGCAATACAGGATAAACGGGCTATTGTATTATGTTTTGACCGTCTTTAGTCTGTGATTATAATAAATTACTTTATAGAATTTTAGTTCTACATGATGGAAGTTGCACATCACATCCTCTCACTCTTTCAGTAGCACAAATAAACCATCCTTATATTCTTGACGTGACCCTTGCTTGGTTAAGATGTCTTATTTTTATTATTCAGTAGTAAATATAATTTGAAAATATTTTCTTCAGTATTATTATAACTATCTTCATAAATGAGACTGACCTTTAATTTTTCTTCCTCATAGTATCTTATCTGTTTGGGGTATCAAGGTTCTTGGAATTATGAAAGGAAATTAAGAATATATCCTCTTTTACTATTGTATAGACATATTTTATAAGATTGAGATTTTTTTCCTTAAAACCTTCACAAAACTCATCCTTAAAAGGTTCAGAGATCAGTATCACTGTTGTGTGTTGATATTTAAAAGTTTGTTCAAATTTTTAGTGCTTATAAGTCTTTTTAGGTTTTGTAATTATTTTTTAATAAATTTTAGTGATTTACATTTTTCCAGAAAAGTGTTTGTCCCAGCTCTTTTTTAATCCAGTAACATAAATCTGTTTATAGTAGTCTCCTATTTTTTTCACCGTTTTACTTTTACTTCACCCATAATTATGCCTACTATTTAATTACTACTATTGTTTATTTATGACTTCTCTTAGCTTATCTTGTTCAATGTTGGACCAAGTTAATCTATTTTGTAATCATTTCCAATAATTAGCTTTTGGTTTATTTAATTTTATATTGTTTGATTTTCATTTTCTTAACTTATGTTCTTATCATTATTATTTTCTTTCTTTTATATTGTTTGGGTTTACTCTATTATTGTTATTTTTAATATTTAGTTGAATACTTAGCTTATTATTTTTCAATCTTTTTGTCTTCAAATTTGTATGGAACTATTATGTTTAAAGAAGAAACCAAATGAAGTACAAACAAAATAATTGTACCTCCCCACTGTTGCCTGTTGAAATTTTATTAGGTTTGTTCTTTCTTGTCCTTTGAGGACATTCTACCACTGGACTGATAACTTTTTCCACCATCTCAAATAATAAGCATCTTCTGGTTTCTGTCCCAAGACTAATCTGATTTCAGTAATTAAAATGGTGGGACTTATGTAATAGTCAAAACTCTGAAATTCATTAAAAGTCAAAGATTATCCTCATTCCCAGTTGAGGTGCTTCAGAAGAGAATTCTGCTGTGCAAAAGAGAGGTATGAGAGCCAGGCATGGGGGGCACATGTCTGTAGTTCCAGCTACTCTGGAGACTGAAGTGAGAGAATCTCTTGAACTCAGGAGTTAGAGGTTGCAGTGAGCTATGATCATGCTATTGCGCTCCCACCTGGGTGACAGAGTGAGACCTCATCTAAAAAAAAAAAAAAAAGAAAAGAAAAGGGAAGAAAAGACAAAAGTGACATGTGGTGAGTTTCCTCTTTATTCCTAACCCTGTCACTTCTGCCCCTCCCCACTAGCTTGGTAGCCAAAAATAATGGTAAGATGCAGGAAGGCCTTCCTCTGCTAGTAATGGTGCTCAAAGATTAGTCTTTTATTTATTATATTAGTTAAGGTGCAGTCTATGGTGCTATGAAAAAGAATACTTAAAATACAATGACAAAACAAAAGTTTATTGTCCCTCACAGAGATAGACAAGTGATCTAGGCTAATGAGACAGCTTGGTTCCATGAGGTTATTCCAAGACCCAGGTTTCTTCTAATTGCTCCTCACCTCAAGAGTTTTGTCCTCATTTTTTATGCTCCAAGTGGTCATCACCTTGCCTGCATTCCAACTCACAGGGAAGAGGAGGAGGAAATGGCGTACATCCAAAGAAACCAGTTTTCTTTTAAGCAAGTGATGGAAGTTGCACATCACATCTTCCCACTCTTTCAGTAGCACAAGCAGTTCACTCTTCTCTTTGCTTCTGAAACATTTTGCTTATCAAAAATGTATGCTTTGAACTTAGGCATATAGATTCATTCAGGCAAGCCCAAACTGAGGAACATCAGCAATATATCTGGCCAATACTCTTCAAAAATGTCATGGTCATGAAAGATGAAGGAATTATTCCAGATTAAAGCAGACTGAGGAGACATTACAACTGAAAGCAATGTGTGATCCTACATTTAGATTCTAGATGACAAAAAGGACATAAGAATATCCTAAATTTAGATTCCAGATGACAAAAAGAATAATTGGTAAAATTTGAATAAAGTTCGTAGGTTAGATAGCGCTGTATTGATGGTAATGTCCTGGTTTTATCATTATACTATGGTAATGTAAGATGTTAACATTTGGGGAATCTGGATACATACAGGATTTTTGTACTATTTTTCAATTTTGTGTGTCTAAAATTATTTCAAAATAAAAGATAAAAAACAGAATTTATGTGCCTTTGATCGCAAATCTCTAGCCCAAAACTCACTTCTGAACTAGTATACACAGCTGCCTAATTGATATCTCCACTGAGATATACCATAGGCATTTTCAAGCTTAAAAGCTTAACATTTCTAAAACTGAACTCTTGCCCTAGCTTCAAAATCTCTTCTTTCAAGTCTTTTCCAGATCACTAAATTCCACCACTACCCATCCAGCCACTCAAAGTAGATTTATTGACATCATTCCCCATATCCAACCCATCACTAAAATCTGTTGATGCTCTCTTCAAATACATATCTCAAATACATTTGATTGTTCCCATCTTCGTTGGCCTTACTCTAGTCGAAGTCACTTTATCTCCTGTATAGTGTATTATAATCATCTCCTAAGAAGTCTCCCTGCTTTGACTAAGATTGCCCTCCAGTCCATTCTCCAAACAGGGGCACAAATGATTCCTCTGAAATGTAAATGAGATAATGACTCTCTTATTTTCAAAATATTTCAATAACTTCACATTCATGGAAAAAAACTTACAACTCTTAACCTGATTTAAGATGAACTAAGCATTATATAATTGTCTGCCTTCCCAACCCATCCTTCAAACACAGAATGTATATTCTGTGTACTCTTACTACTCTATCACTCACCAGCTCCAGATCACAGTGCACATAAGGTTCTTTAAGAACTGCAATTTATTTGCTTAACCATAACCCTCTAAAATTGCTATTAATTTTCCATTGAATGCTCCTTCTACGCCTAGGACCCTCTTCCTTATAGTCCTCCCTTGACTAGTTGTTTTTCATCCTTCAAATTCAGATCTCAGATGAAATATCATCTTCTTCTAGAAGTCTTCCTAGCTACCCAACTTAAAGTGTGCCCCTACCACTATTCTCTCTCACCAAATTCTGACCTTTTCCTTGTAATACACAGGAAAATGTTTAATTATACTTTTACTTGTTATTTGTTTGGTGTCTGCATTTCCAATTAGGCTAGGAGCTCAATGAGAGCAGAAATCAGGTTTGTTTTATCCACCTTATATATCAAGTGCCTAACTTATGTTCAGAAAATACATGGTGAGCAACTACATAAATAAATTAATTAAAGTACCTGTGCTGAAATGAACTATTTCCATTCACCAAGAGGACTAGGCAGTTCTGGTTCTGATTCACTGCATGAAATGTGTCTCTTGTCCTGGGGAACTGAGACAAACCCTCAATTCAGTAGCTAGTACAAGTACTACTACATCATTTTGAGCACAAAGCTAAATTTGTTTTGTGATGGTGATCTCCCAGGTTAGAGATGAGGAATTATTTCCATACTTCAAAAGAATATAGAAGAGATGTCCTATTCAGTAAATGTAATTAAGCACCTCCACTTAGAGGTCATTCTGTGATTTAATGTGAAGTGAGTAGCTTGACTTCATATCGTTGTTGGGCCATTCTTCTAACTACCAATTCGTTCTGGAATTGCATTTTGCAATGCATTAAAAAGTACATGCTGGACCTCTGCTTGTATGTTGAAAACATACACCAAGGGACAACCATTTTTGAGTCTCAGAATTATGCTCTTGGGAAAATCAAAGTTACATAGGAAAATTGGCACTTCCTATATTTGGGTCAGAATGTTCTAGATATGGGGTTGCAATAAAAATGTTCGCATATAACTTACTGAACTTCGGAAAATGGGATGCATGAGAGATCTCAGTTCAGAATAATTTGCCTTTGAAGGTTTTATTGGGAATATATTAGTTAAAAGAATTAGTAAAAAGAAATGAGAGGGGAGATTTTATTTTTAAGGATTTTAATTTCACTGTGGAACCTTGCTAATTGAAACAGAAAGGAAACAAAGTGTTCAGATTTCAAACTTTCATATTACTGAATTGTATTAATAGGATTACTGGCATCTGTACATAATTCTCTCTAATTAGCTGAGTTATACAGTCTAAAATGGATTATAAAATAGGGGGTGAAGTTTTCCAGAATGTAACCTAAGAATTAGCATAAGCAATATCATTTGGACTCATTTCAGAATCTCCTCTGATTATTTCTTAATCTTTTTTCCCATAAGAGACATCCTCAACTTTAGATTTGGCTCTGAAACCCAATGAATTAGCAGGATAAGTAGCAAAGTCAAAGAAAATAGGCATTTGCAGAGGGAAAACCACCTCTACTGATTGGGACGTTTTTTACTTGCAAGAAACAACTCTCAACACAAACAAGGTTAAACAAAAGGAGATTAATTAGTAACACACTTGTTTAATCATAGACTCAAAGAGGAAGCAAAGAAGCTTTGAAGACCTCAAGGAGTAACTCCCCAGGATCATCTCTCATCAGACTTGTTTCCCCAAGTGTGGGAGACATAGAACCAGCAACTCTAAATCGTACACCTTCAGGTTTCTTGCAATAAAGAAAGAGAAAATTTCCCCCAGAGAAGTACTTACGAAACAAATCTCAGGGAAGTATTCTGGTTGGCTCAGCTTAAGTTAAATGTCCGCTACTGAGCCAATCACAATATCCAGGGGAATATGATAATCTAATTAGACAGAATTGGATCATATGCACAGCCCTGAGACAAGGAACTAGAGGAGTATTATGATTGGAAACTCTACCTGAATATCACGATATGAATTAAAAAATAGAACCCCCACTTCCCCCAACAAAGGCTAAGAGGGCATTTTTGTTACAAGAAGACAAGAAAAGCTGAGTAGCCAAAAGCACAGATATTCCTCTCACTTTCCTTCCAGTGACATTCAGGAGGGAAAGGAAGAGAAAGGGAGGGCAGGAGAGGGGAAGGGAGGGGAGTTTTAAAGTCAAAACGACTTAATCAAAACTTTTCCTCACTTTATTTGTGACAGAAAGTGAAGAATTTTTCCTCCCTTTATTTAGAGATACATACATATATATAGACACTGGAAATGGCGATTTCTATACAGTGTATTTATAAGAGTTACGTGCATCCAGTTTTCAATGCATTTTATTATTATTTATTTTTTTAGAGAAAGGTATGATGGGCAAAACGATGGCCCTAAACATGTCTACATTCTCATCCTCAGAACACATGAATATGTTGCCTTACATTGCAAAGCAAAGGGGACTTTGAAAATGTGATTAAGGTTGCAGACACTGAGAGGAAAAGATTGCCTGTATTATCCAAGTAGGCCCAATCCAATCACATGAATAATTAACAATGGAGATCCTCTCCTGGCTTTGGTTAAAGAGAGACTTGGTGAGGGTTAAAACAAGTCATGGAGATGCAATGTTGCTGACTTTGAAGATGGAGGAAGGGGACCAGGAGTCAAATAGTACAGATGACCTCTAGAAGTAGGAAAGGCAAGGAAGCAAATTCTTCCCTAGAGCCTTCAGAAAGTAACTGAACCTGTTGATACCTTAACTTTAGCCCAGTGAGACCAGTTGTCAGACTTCTGGCCTACAGAACTTTAAGATAATATATGTGCGTTGCTTTATAACAGTCCATTTGTGGTAATTTGCTATTGCAGCAACAGACAACTAACAAAAGGCTATAGGAAACTGTTTACAAAACTTTGATTAAGAACAATAGACCACACACAGAGCCTGTTAATATTTGCTTCTGAAGACAAGAAAAAAATTGTAAAGTAGCTGTTCTATGGGGGTTTCAAGTTCTATTAGGAGGATTTTCCAATGAGTTAGTAAGACGTGAGGGCATAAATTATACCCTGTGAATTATATATTCACACAGGTGATGTCACCCCTTGTGTCAAAATGTTAGTGTAAAATGTAGTTTGGGTTTTTTCTCCCCTGACTTTTTCTACTAGCTAGCCTAAATTATGGAAAGATTTCAATTGGCTTTAGGAGATTTGGACCATTGAGTGATATGTTTCTGTTTCTCATATAACAAACTATGGGGCCAGGAACCACGTAGAAATGACCCTGACCTGAGAGACAGAAGCTAAGTAGGGGTGAGAATGCACTGGGTGAGTCTGAATCTACATTATAGAACAGAACTGTAGAAATAAGACATTCTGTCTGGCAGATTTCAATGATGCCAGCGGTAATGCTCAAGATCTTTATAGGCAAGAATAATTGAAACCACATTTATCTTCAAGAGCAGAATTCCCACTATAAAAAGAACTCAGCTGGTATTGTGGTGGGAGAATTGAAATCCTGAAAATTGGTGTCACTTCCCTCTTTGTTCAAATGCCCAACAAATACAAGAGTTCTAAATGTAGTCAAATAAAGTATAAACTAAAGACAACCTAAGCAAACCATGTGTAAATTACATGAGCCATTCTGCAACACCTGGCGTTAATGTCGTCAGATACAAGCTCCTTGAAGGCACAGCCTTTATTTGTTCCCGACTTTATACTCAGTGTCTGGCAGTGGATAGTTAATATGAGCATACTGAATATATGAAAAGCATTCCAGTTGCATTGTGACTTCAGATACCAGGATGTCCTGTTTGGCTTGGAACCATCCTAAGAGGACACAATCCTAAATTTCCTCAGCTGAAGAACAGCCAATTCCAGAGCAGTTCTTCCTTTTGCCTGACAGTGCATGCCAGTCACTTAAAATGAGCAGCAACTCCTGCAGCTGTTATAAAGACACACACCAATAGCTGCTTATCTCCAGGGGAAGCCCGGACATTAGATGTCTAATGTCAGCTGCTTAAATAACAAGCTAGTGATACTGGATGAATCTTTTAGTGCCACACAGCTCTGTCTCCTTCTTCCAAAACTGAAAGAGTAATAACCTTTTTCCCCCTCAGGCCTTTGTACCAGCTGTTCTCTCTGCTTGGAATGCGCTCCCCTAGAATTTGCCAACCTGGCTCCTCCTTACCATTCTTGGCTTAGCTGGAATGCCACCTACTGAAAGTGGCTATCCCATCTGGAGTTGCTCCTCAGTTACTCTTTATCATCTCACCTCGTTTTATCACCAGCTTATATTCCCTTGTTTCTTTGGTTTGGATTTTGCTTTTGCTTTTGTTTTTATTTTTGTTTATTATCTGTCTTCCCACTAAAATTTAGCTCTTTTCCTCCTTCTTCACCTCTATATACCCGGCTGCTAGAACACAGTATATGTTCACAGTATATGCTTAATAAATACTGTTGAATAAATGAATAAAACATGTCAAAGGTAAGTTCATGAGACCCATTCGATAGACAATGTTAAAATACCTGAGCAAGGCTTGGGACTGCAGATCCAGTAGACAAACAGAGGACAGGAGACAAATTAGTTAATCCTTTCTCCTTTCCTCCCCACAACCCCTACCTGCACTCTGTCATCCCTTTCTGGAGCAACACACACCATCTGGCATTCTCTGGAATGCTGAAGAGTTTTGCCACAGACCTAGAGGCCCTCTAGGAAAGAAACAATGCTTTATTCAGTTCCATGTCTCAAACCCCTGGCATGTGACAGTCACCAGCAGGGCACCCATTAAATGTTTGGTTGAAGGAATGAAATTGTTGAGACCTATAGTCAACAAAACTGAGCTTAAGTACCATCTTTGCTATATAATAGACGACTTGGGCAAAGTTTCTACGCTCTGAGCCTCAGTTTCCTCATCTGGTTAATAAATATCAAATGAGATAACAATTTAGAATCTCCTAATACAGGGTCAATTTTCAAAACACATTGGTTTAGGAAAAAGGGCTATTCACTTTGGTGAAGTTTGCTCTTTTGAATGGAAAAAAGTGACAAACAACATTTTGAAGACTAAGAATAAGAAATATAATTTATTATCCCATAAATAGCAAGACATATATTTCAGTTTCCTAATAAGGAAAATATGGTAAGAGCAATAAATATAAAACCTTGTTGTTTTTCAAAGCTGCAGGAGGGAATGATAATTAAATAACACTGTGATTTTTCTTTTAATGCAATTTTTAGATGCATAAGGAAATGGCTAAAGGTTGCTAGGATTTGTCACCAAAAGTATTTTAATTCCTCCTTAAGGTTCAGAAACATATATAAAGTCCCCCTCTTTTTTTTCCTAATAAAGGTTAATGTCATAATTCAGGAATATTTCACAAACTTTCACAGTGTAATGAGCCCATCTTGTGGCCTTTTATAATATTGCCACTTTTAAAGTGAAATATTACTTGTTAACCATGGGTTTAAATGGTGCCTTTTATTCAAGAAATAACTTTTGAGCACTTACTGCATGCCAGATATTATGCTGCTGACTGCTGGAGATACAATGATAGGAAAGGAAAAAGAAAAAAAAGATAAGGTCCCTGCTGTAAAATCATATAAATCTAAAGGTGACAGACTTTTGAGCAGAGATATTACAGTAGAATAATAGGTGCAATTGTACAAGGGTATAAACTTTAGTTACTACACAAGAGTTAAGTGTTCCCAGAACTCAGGTGAAACTGCTATATCCCCACTTCCAGGAATAACTCTGATCACTAAAGAAATCCTGCCTCCTTAGAGCCTGGGTTAAATATTAATTTCCAGTCTGCCACTTTATAAGAAAGTGTTACAAATTTTATTAACCTACTGAACCCACAGAAACCTGAGTACACCTAGTTCTCATCTAAATCTCTAATTCTCAGAGCACATCAAGGACAAAAATATTTTCAATAGCTTCTTATGTGTGTTCCCTATTGGTAAACAGGTTTTCTATTTCCCTAGGCCGACTCAAATCATAGCTTTAAGAAAATGGAAAGGCAAAAATATCTTGAGGAAGCGAAGGATATAAAATAGAAATTTTCATCATGTAGGAAAAGAAAGAGAAAGCCCATTCTTTCCAACCTGATGGTTTAGGGGAGAAAACAGGGATAGAAGTCAGGAATATTAGCAATCAGATCTGTGCCCCAACCTGCTGGCTTCAAGGCTTCGTGAGATAAGGAGGTTGTAACAAGTTGGGAAGAGCATTCCCTATTTGAAGCTATTAGAGGACATCATTCTGCAGAGTGGCCTCTGACCAACAAGTGACCACATCTAGTACAGGGGAGACAGTGGAGAGGCATGGTCAACCACAGAGATAGAGGGCTGCCCCTCTATTCCTGTGTGACAGAGATGCTGGGATGAGAACCCATGGGCCAATTGTGGGATCTGCCATAGCAGAGGCAAAGCTATTGCTTCCGTTGCAGGGCGAACTTTCTTGGCCAAGGGCAAATGGAGGGTGTGAAAAAGACTCAAAAGTGTCTCAGAACTATCAAGGGCTAAAGAGAGGCCAAGTTATCAGGAAGGGGAAATCTGAATCACATCTTGTCCAAGCTGAGAAAGAGGAATGCATAAGTTTACCCGGCAGAGAAGTCTGCAGTGAACCCTAGTAGAAAGCAAGAATTAGAAGAGATCAAACATCCTTCAGTAGACAGTAGACAATCTACACCTAAGGATGCCATGTAGTTTACAACCATATATCCCGATGCCTACATTTCTCTATCTCTTATGTATAGACTACCACCTTCACTTGCTTTTACAACTCATGCCTCACATACCTCATTCAGCAAAAGAAAGGAATCCATTCTTCTTAAAATGCATGAAAGAAGGAAAAAAGCTAATTCTTTTAAAAATATATCCTTTAATAATGTTTATATGATCATGAGATTGAAAATAGGGTCTCATGGCAAAAGCAAATTTTAAAGTAATATTGAAGGTAATGGAGAGAGAACAGATTTTAAGCTTGACATAAGTTATTTAGAAAGATCTCTGTGGCAGAAGTATGCAAGGTGAGCCAAACTTTTTCTTCCCCTTCTTTCCCTCCTTATTCATTTAATTTCTTCAACAAATATTTTGGAGAACCTACTTTAGACCAGATGCTTAGCAGATAATTCACACAAATACGATTTAAGAGAGAAGGGAATCTTGTCTTCCTCCAAAGTTTTCAGATCTGGAGATTAGATGATTTTTTTTTTTTTTTTTTTTTTTTTTTTTGACACACGGTCTCATTCTGTTTCCCAGGGCTGGAGTGAAGTGACAAGATCATGGCTCACTGCAGCCTCAACCTCTCAAGGTTAAGGTGATCCTCCTGCCTCAACCCACTGAGTAACTGGGACTACAGGCACACGCCACCACCAGTTAGTTTTCGGACTTTCAATACAGACAGGGTTTCGCCATGTTGCCCAGGCTGATCTCGAACTCCTGGACTTAAGTGATCCACCCCCTCTTGGCCTCCCAAAGTTCTGGGATTACAGGGGTGAGCCACCTTGCCCAGCCTAAATGAATTCTTTAGTAATTGAGTCAACAAATATGTGTTGAGTGTTGACTACGTACGACACACTGTGCTAGGCACTAGACAGGAACAGTTATACCAGAAATTAATATAAGAAATGAAATACGTTGCAGAAGGTTTAGATCAAGTAATCTGTCACATTCTGGAGCCACGTAGATGAACCAAGAACATAAGAAGAGCATAAGGATTTTGTTAGTTCCTTCAGATCACTCAATCATAAGGTTGCTCTCCTGAAATTAAAGAATTATTATCAATTCCTCAGATAAGAGACTGTATGTCAGGGGTCAACATGACAATTTTCTTTACAAATTCCTTTTAAATAAATAAAAACTCAATTTCTTTCCTGTTCTTCTACTCCTCATTCAATTTATTCACTAAATATGTATTAATTGCTACTATGTGCCAGTAAACTCTAGTAGATGCTTGAGATACAATTATAAATAAGACTTTTTGTCAGTTCCTACAGCATGTTTTTTTCCCACCGATCCTCTCTCTCTAAAAGACTCTGGAATTCTAGATGTCTATGCTTGTATCAAGCCCATTCACCTAATTACCAGCCTCCACCATTGCTGTCAACCTCCAAGGTACCATGTTTCTCCAGCATCATGATGAACTCAGGGCTTCCTTAAGAGGCTTCCCTGAGTTATGGAAAGGAAAGCAAGGAAGGAAAACTCTTTTGCTGTTCTCTCCCTCATGTTTCAGGATCCTCTATTTGTACCAAAGAGGGCTTTTGTCTTCTCCCTGTGTAACTTATTCTTCACCCTCCCTACCCTAGAGGTTAGAGTAAAATTCTACCTTAGTCCCACAAGCTTTGAGTATTGATTATTAACCCATTTCCTGTTTGCCCTGAGAGTGCTTATCTCCAATCCTAAAGTAACATCATATACATTTCTGTTACATTAGGATTAGAGACACATTCTATTTAGAAATAACACCATGAACAGTTTTTATATTTAATTTTCACATAGAAAATCAGTCAGATTTTCTTCGGCCTCAAAGAGCATGTTTATGTAAAATTAAGTGAGCCCTGGCAGTGAGCTGCACCTTTTTTTTCTAAATGGGAAATGAGTTAAAGGGAAGCTTTTAGAATTCAAGAATCCCTTCTCTCCTTGGGGCGACTAGCTCTTGCAACTGAAACTTGGCCTTCAAGAATACAGTCTTACTATGAACCATTACATTCAAAACTTATCAGTGATCTCGTTATTCTAGCCAGTCTTTGCCTTCTTCCTAAATCAATGAATGGGAGAAGAACCCTAAGATGACAAGAATGATTTCAGTAAAGAGGAATAGAGAACCTCAGTTTAAAAATCAACAAAAAGGATTCTTCTGCTTAGATTTGAGTAATTACTTGGAAAATATCAGTTTCTCTCACCATGCTACAAGTGTCTACAATAGGGACTATGTCTGTTTCCCTCCCAGTGTGTTCCCAGTTAATGAAGACATGGTCCTTGCCCTGGCAGTGTTAGACTGCTCAGACAGACAATTAAACAAACAATCACAATGCAATGTGTTTTGTTCTAAAACAAGAAACTGCAAAGCACCTTAGGAGAACATTTGACGGTGACAACCCAGACTTGAGCGCCAGAGAAGGATCCCTGGAGGAATTAATAGATAAACTGGGACCTGAAGGGTAAAGAGATGTTAGTCAAATAAAGGCCATTTGTGAAGGACTCTCTATAAATTATGCTCCAGAGTTTGGATTTTTTTCTAAAGGCAATAAAAAACCATTGAAGGATATAAATAGGGGATTTGGACCTTTTAAAAGGTCACACTGTAGGATAGAAATTGAATACAGAAGAATGTGTGGAGGTAGGAAAGGCTGTTAGGAAATGTTGGTTGAATACCAAGCAAGTCTGGAATTCCAGAGGGCCTGGCCCAGGGTTATGATAGTAAGAATGGAGAGAGGTACGTGAGTTGGTGATAAAGTAGGGAAAGAGAAAGAAGAGTTTAGGACATTAGCTAGATTTCTGGCTTAGAAATTGGGTGATGACATTGACCAATATGAAAAAGAGGTGTAGAAACAGTTTTGTGAGCAATTTCTAAATGCATTTATAACAGTTATACATAATGGCTCTAGGTTTATTTATTCATCAGTAAATACTTTGATTGTGAAAAAGGTCATTTTTACAAATTCCTCCTTACTAGTAATAATCACTTCACCTTTCCAAGATTTGGAGAGAGTTAGGGACTACTGTCTCTGCACCTACCCTTTCATCTCACTTCAGCAGAGGCAAAAAACTTTTTCTGTAAAGGGCCAGATAATAAATATTTTTGACTTTGAATATCATACAGTCTTTGTCACCACTACACAATTCTGCCACTGTAGCAAAAAGCAGCTGTAAAAAAAAATTAAATAAATGGGTGTGGCTCTGTTCCAATCAAACTTTATTTATAAAAATAGACAATGGGCAGGATTTGGCCCACAGGTTCAACTTTGCCAAACTCTGACCTAGAGTTATGTTTCCCAGCACATCCCAACACTGTGTAATGTTTCCATACCCCTGGATACACTTTGTGAAGGGAAAATATCTTGGGCCTACAAAATCACTAAGGAAAACTCAAGCTGGAAACAGATTAGGGCAAATCTGCCTCCCATTCTATTCAAAGTCACTCCTCTGCTCACTGAGATAGAGGCATATCTTGTTTGCCTCCTTTGGAAAGGCTAACCAGAAACTCAAAAGAATGTAACCATTTCTGTATCATCTATCTGTGACCTGGAAGCTCCCTCCCTACTTCCAGTCTTCCTGCCTTTGCTTCAAGTTGTCCAGCCTTTCCAGACTGAACCAATGTACTTACATATATTGATTGATGCCTCATGTTAAGGGAGGAGACCACCCCTCGTATTGTCTTATGCCCAATTTCTGCCTCCAAAGAAAGAAGAAGAAAAAACTAAAAAGCAGAAATGAAATCCACAGGTAGACAGCCCAGCACCACACTCGGCCTGGTTGTTAAAGATCGACCCCTGACCTAACCGATTATGTTATCTATAGATTACAGACATTGTATGGAAAAGCATTGTGAAAATCCCTGTTCTGTTCTGTTGCATTCTGATTACTGGAGCATGCAGCCCCCAGTCATGTACCGCCTGCTTGCTCAATTGATCACGACCTTCTCATGCAGACCCCCTTAGCATTGTAAGCCCTTAAAAACAACAGAATTGCTCACCTGGGGAGCTCAGTTTTTGAGTCGCAAGTCTGCCAAAGCTCCCGGCTGAATAGAGCTCCTTCCTTCTTTCACTCGGTGTCTGAGGAGTTTTGTCTGCAGCTGGTCCTGCTACAATGTCTCCCTAAATGTATAAAACCAAGCTGTGCCCTGACCACCTTGGGCACATGTGGTCAGGATTTCCTGAGGCTGTATCACAGGCACATCCTCAACCTTGGCAAAGTAAACTTTCTAAATTAACTGAGACTTGTCTCAGATTTTCTGGGTTCATATTTTGGTAATCATGAAGGGATTCTAAGTGAAGATACCCCTAGCTTTTGACAAATCTCCTAACAGCGCTTGGTACCAGCATGAGCTAACTTTATGGCTCAAACCAATAGGACAATTTGCTGAGGTATGAGAGCAGCCCCTCCAGAGAATCCCTGAGCTCCAAAAATTTGGGCGAGATCTAAAGTTTATTTTGCTGTACAACTTCCCTATTTTTGGAGTTTTACTTGCTTCCAACAGGAAGGCAAGTTTTCCCACTTCCATGATGATGGAAGGCAGATAACTCCTTTATGGAGTTTGAGCTCGCTTACAAGAGGGAAGTTGAGTTTTTTTTCCTACCTCTAGGATGGTAGAGAGCAATCTACAGCCTGAGGCCCATCACAAGGTAAAAAAATGGTTTGGGATTCTGTCTTCCAAATTCTTTTTAAACAACTAAAGTTAGCATTAACAACCAGCTGGTGTTAATTTCTGCTTACACTTAGAACTCTCAGAAATTGTATAATTTGTGTGATCATTGTTAATTTAGCAGCATTTTGTCTTAGCTAAAATATGGTAATGCAATTTAAAAAGATGTTTTGTTGTTGTTAAAGGAGCTCAATAGTTAAAAGTCAGCTTAATTTAAAGGCTAACATGCAAGATATGTGCATGTATGTATGCATGTGTGTATTTTAAAGGCTTTCATGTTTTGGGGGGTTTTTTGTTTTTCTCTCCTAAGACCTTGCCTTTTTTTTTTTTTTTTTTTTTTTTTGAGCAAAAGTTCTTTTTTTCTCCTCAGTTGACTGAATTCTGTTTTCACTGGATTTTTTTGACTAAAATAGTATTGCAACAGAGGCTACTCTTGGGTTTTTAAGGAAGAACATAGTTTAGACACTCAGAAATGTCTTTGCTTAAAAAAAAATTTTAAGTGCACTTTAAAAGCATCTCCCTCTAGCATCACCAGACTTTTGTTCTGTACCTTATGATGTAAACTTTGCTATTCGATTTTCACCTCAGCTGTTTCCTTTAATGTGAAAATTTAAGGCTATTTAGCCGACAACTGCTTAGGGTTGTGAAACAGATTATTAAGAATCTGAAAGTCTAAGATAGAAAAAAACAGGGGGAGGAGTGTCTTTATAAGTCTATAAAATGTACTTCCATGGCATGCCTAATACAATTTCATATGTATTTATGTGTTGCGTACAGAATGTTTTACTACTAAAAATACATAAAAGAGCTCTAATTAATTGGCTTAAAAAATAAAAGTGCTTAAATTAGATACTAAAAAAGAAAAGACTAGTCAAATGCTTTTTCAAGTTTATATAACTTAAGTAAATTTTCTAATAAACAAGTTAACTTTAAAATTATTAGTCAAGTGGCCAGCCGCAGTGGCTCATGCCTGTAATCCTAGCACTTTGGGAGGCCAAGGCGGGAGGATCACGAGGTCAGAAGATCAAGACCATCCTGGCTAACACAGTGAAACCCCGTCTCTACTAAAAATACAAAAAAATTAGCCAGGCGTGATGGTGGGTGCCCGTAATCCCAGCGACTCAGGAGGCTGAGGCAGGAGAATGGTGTGAACCCAGGAGGTGGAGCTTGCAGTGAGCTGAGATTGTACCACTGCACTCCAGCCTGGGCGACAGAGCAAGACTCTATCTAAAAAAAAAAAAAAAAAAAAAAAAAAAAATTATTGGTAAAGTAATATTAGAAATGTCTTAAGAATTGCCCAGCATACATTTTAGTTTGAATATGTTAATCAAGCAATTTCATACTTATCCCTGCCAAATACTATAAGGTGTCAAAATTTGCCATAGGGGTTACAAAACTATAAACCCATCCCAAATCAGAATGATCTTTGCTCATGTAAATAAGACATTGATATGGGTTTAATGAAAATAGCTGCATCTTGAATTTAGTAAGATTATCATAACTTCTAATCCTGCGGCTTTAGGCAGTCTAGTCCACAGACAATAAGGAGGTTTCTTTGGGGAAAGGACTGCTATCACCTTTGCTTCAAAGTTAAACTATAAAACTAAATTTCTCCCAAAGTTAGTTCAGTCTATGCCCAGGAATGAACAAGGACGGCTTGGAGGTTATAAGCAAGATGGGGTCAGTTAGGTCAACTCTTTTATGCACTGTCTCAGCTATAATTTTGCAATGGTGGTTTCAGAACTTTAAATCATGACTATCACAGCTTTCATAAATAATCTAGGTAAACAATTAAAATAAAATAATTAGGTAAATGTAACGGGATAAACACTTGTAGGCAAACTGGTCATAATTTAGAATATAAAGTTAAATTAAATAATAGATATTTCATTATTTGGGTATTTTCCAATAAATACATATTGTAGGAAAACATTCTTCTAAAAAAAAGAAAGAAAAGAAAAATATTGAAGTGTGTCTTTTTTTCAAAAAAAAAAAAAAAGGTGAAAAATGTTTGTCTAATTCAAAGCTTATTTAAAGGTTATGTATAAAATAAGGCAAAAGGAACCAGGAAATAAAACAATATGTAAAGGAAGTTATAAAATTAAAGAAGTTTTTTTGAGGTTATTTAAAAAGGAGGGATGTTCACAACAAACCAGAAAGTCATGAATGGTCCGTGTAAGTCACAATAAGAGGATTTATATATATTAAAATATAAAACCAAAAACTTTAATATAATCAGGTTGTCATATTATTGTGAAGTTTTGGTTGGTTAGGAAAAAAAAGCTGAGAAAATTTTAAATTAAGGTTATTACATCCATGTATTTTCCTATATGTGCTTTAGAAGTCCTTGTACATTGTGTTACAGGGCTTTACCTGGGACTAAAAAGGACACTAAATCCTGCTAAATTTTAAACACTGAGAGCAATTAAAGCCTCATCTTCAGGCCTCATAGAAGATGCCAATCAAAATAAACTGCTTTCCTGAAACACAGGGCAAGAAATTAAAGCTATTCATCTCCTCAAGGCCCAGGAACTATTGCAGAAGAAATGGGAGTGTAAGATTGTAAGGGCTGATTTTGAAAGATAAAATAAGTTCAGTTTTTCTATAAATTAATTATTAACATCAAAAGCATGCTGATGCAAAACCAATATATGGACCCCTGAGTCAGAAATGTCTTCACTTAAAAAAATATTAACAAGGTTTTCTTGAAGCATTAACCAACTCCTTAATAAAGGTTATAAAAGGCTTATGGAAGTTATATTTTATAATCAAGATTATTTTATAGATCATTTACAAAATTTTGAAAAACAAATGTAATTGATTTCATGCTGTTTTTATTAGAGCTTCTTGTTTAGAAAATTAAGTCTCCTCTCTCAAATAATGAGGATTATTGCTTTTTTTTTGAATCCTTGAATTATCACTTTTGTTAAACAAATTACTTTACAATGACTTGTAATCCTATTTTGTAATATCAAGTGTCTTAAACTTTTTATATTTGACAGACTTTCTGAAATCAAATTATGAATTATGTCTTTCTCTAACCTAATTTATCCTTTAAGACATTAGATTCTCTAAAGTTCAAAACTGGTGTAATTTGGCCTATTTGGTATAAAAAAATTATACAGGAAGCATTGTCAAATATGAAATGGTGTTTGGGTTTCTTTGGGCTGTATTTGTATAAATACATTATTGGTATGTGTTCCAAAATTATGGGAAACTCCTGCAATTCTGATATAACTTAATATACATTATCAGTAATAATCATAATTGCTATGTTAAAATTATTGTGTAGCACAGATGTAACAAATTTCCTTGTCAATTGTGCCTTTTAACTATGGCTGCCTTAAAACTTATTATCATCCATGGACAAGTGTTGTCTTTTGCAGTCCTCTTTAAAAGATGGTTTTATAATCAGCTATAAATCTCCAACAGGTGTTCTTGAACAGAGATTTCCAATAACTTTGGAGGCTGTGACATGAGAATAGGGGAAAAACTTTCAGGACTCATGGACAGCTAAAATGACCATGAGTATCAAGCAGAACAGGAATTAACTGCATGGACTGAACCAATCTTTTTGACTTTTTGCTTAATATGTTTGCTGATCCTTTTTGTTTGTTTGTTTTTCAGAGTCTTAAAAGTTTTCTTTGAGCTATTGACAGCTTTTAACAATTTAGTATACTCCTATGAACAAAATTTGGAGCATATTTGCTTCTCTCTACCTGATTTCACCAGAATTGGAAACTACTTGTGAGTATTAACTTACAGCAATACAGTTATTTGCATAAGTGCAATAATAATCTGCTTTCATTTATAACAGGACACAGTTGGAGAAACTGGTTATTCTACCAAGGCTTTGTCTAGAATGGTGAGCTTTCCTTTAAGGAATCAAACTTGACTTATGGAGCCAATAAAGCCCTTGGCAAAACTGGCCTCATATTTTGTGTACACAGTCCCTGTACAGCGTTTCTGACCTGTGGTAAAAAAAAAAAAAAAAAAAAAAGAATATCACTTTCTGACAGGCGCAGAAGCCCCAGGCTTATCTTGGAACCTCAAGAGGAGAGGAAATTTCACCCAACTCATGGGTATTTGATGGCACAATCTGTGACTGGGCTGGGCTTTAAAAAGTCTTATCTGAGATTCTTCTTATGGAACAAAGTTTCATCAAAGCCAATTTAAAAGCCTGTGTAAAAAATAATTATTCTTACTGCACTGTATACAAATATTTAGGCCAAGCATAATAAGCAAACCCATCCTACCATGATTTGTCTTTAGTAAAATGGGAAACTGGAGAGAGAAAAAAAAATTATGTTTCAAAATGGTAGTACACCTTGAGGACTAGGCTTTGATTTTTTATCTTGCCCAAATTCCTACCTAAGGGGTCTAGGGAGTCATGCCCTACAAACTGTAAATTCTCATCATATGGGTTTTCTTTGACCCTATATATCATGACTTACTTTTCCATATGACTCTGGCATAACATTATGAGACAAGGAAAAATTACTTAACCCCAAAATATATTTACTTGCCATACCGTGAAATTGCCCTTCAAAGTCTTTTGTGGGAAAAATCAACATCCTGTAGAGAATACCCCTCCCCTATGTTTTTCTTCCTTTCTTTCCAGATTCAGGAGACAATCAGCTAAGAGCCAGACACTCTTTTAGTCCCATAAGAAATATTTTACACCCTGCTCTCTCTCTGAAGTCTGCTATCTGAGAGATTTCTCTGCACAATAAAACTTGGTCTCTACAATTCTTTATCTTTTTTTTTTTTTTTTTTTTTTTTTGAGATGGAGTCTCACTTTGTCACCCAAGCTGGAGTGCAGTGGTGCTATCTCAGCTCACTGCAAGCTCCGCCTCCCAGGTTCCCGCCATTCTCCTGCCTTAGCCTCCCGAGTAGCTGGGACTACAGGTGCCTGCCACTGCGCCTGCTAATTTTTTTTGTATTTTTAGTAGAGACGGGGTTTTGCCATGGTCTTGATCTCCTGACCTCATGATCCGCCCGCCTCAGCCTCCCAAAGTGCTGAGATTACAGGCGTGAACCACCACGCCCAGCCCACAATTCTTTATCTTAACCTGAACATTCCTTTCCATTGATCCCAGGTCTTCAGAAAAACCACCAACTGTCAACCAGAAAATGTTTAAATCTACCCATAGCCTGGAAGCCCCCCTTTGAGGTGTCCTACTTTTCTGAACCAAAACAATGTATTTCTTTTTTTTTTTTTTTTTGAGATGGAGTCTCGCTCTGTCGCCCAGGCTGGAGTGCAGTGGCCGGATCTCAGCTCACTGCAAGCTCCGCCTCCTGGGTTCACGCCATTCTCCTGCCTCAGCCTCCCGAGTAGGTGGGACTACAGGCGCCCGCCACCTCACCCGGCTAGTTTTTTGTATTTTTTTAAGTAGAGACGGGGTTTCACTGTGTTAGCCAGGATGGTCTCGATCTCCTGACCTCGTGATCCGCCCGTCTCGGCCTCCCAAAGTGCTAGGATTACAGGCAAACAATGTATTTCTTAAATGTATTTGATGGATATCTCATGCCTCCCTAAAATACATAAAATCACGCTGTACCCCATCCACCTTGGGTGCATGTTTTTAGGATCTCCTGTGGGCTGTGTCACGGGCTATGGTCACTCATATTTGGCTCAGAATAAATCTCTTCAAATATTTTACAGAGTTTGAGTCTTTCAGTGAACAACCTGTTGTTAGATTCCAGTCGTGACCAATTTTTTTTTTCCAATTGTTAATATTTTCTTCAGTTTGGACTGAATTCTTATTTTTCTTGGCTACAAGTCTTCAAAATAATGTTTTCAATTTTTTTTCCTTCTCTTTTTTATTTTTCCTACTTTGGAGTCACTGAAAACTAAGTGGTGATTTCTTAAAACCCTGAGAACTGAAGTCAGACAACCTAAACTTCACCTATTTATGTACATAAGCCAATTTCATACCTGCCTACTAATGTATGGACTTCAGAGTAATGAGGCCTATATCAATTTTTCCAGGGTTGTTATTTTGTTGTTGTTTTTTCTCCCTTCCTCTCCTCTATTTTCTCTTCACAGGACTGAGACTTCATGACCTGCTAAAAATGGGCTTTTTGGACCTACCCATCTAGGAATAAACTGTCCTAGCCATGAGACAGCAGATGAAACCTGAGGCCAGAGACTCATTTTCTTGTAAAATGCTGTCTGCAAAATATTTGAAAAAAGAAAAGGGGGGAAATGTGAAAGGAAAATATCTTGGGCCCCCAAAATCACTAAGGAAAACTCAAGCTGGAAACTGCTTAGGGCAAACCTGCCTCCCATTCTATTCAAAGTCACTCCTCTGCTCATTGAGATAGAGGCACATCTTATTTGCTTCCTTTGGAAAGGCTAACCAGAAACTCAAAAGAATGTAACCATTTCTGTATCATCTATCTGTGACCTGGAAGCTCCCTCCCCACTCCCAGTCTTCCTGCCTTTGCTTCAAGTTGTCCTGCCTTTCCAGACTGAACCAATGTACTTCTTACATATATTGGTTGATGTCTCATGTCTCCCTAAATGTATAAAACCAAGATGTGCCCTGACCACCTTGGGCACATGTCATCAGGACCTCCTAAGACTGTGACACAGGTACATCTTCAACTTTGGCAAAATAAACTTTCTAAATTAACTGAGACCTGTCTCAGATTTGCTGAGTTCACAACTTTCACTTTGGAATTTTAAAAATCGTTTCTTCATTTTAAGGTAGTATATGGTAAAGAAGTAATTTTAGATCATTGTGTTATTAAAAACTGTTACATTGACTTTATAATTACGGCATGTTCATAATATATAAAACTAAATTTTTATTCTCTCACCTTTAACAAGTGACATATTTTAGCTCCGATCATTCACACTGAGCATTATTTTCTACATGACAGGATAATACAGAGAGCTTCGGTTTCCCTTGTGCTGATGTGGATTATCCTTATCACTCCTAAGTAAAAATTCCATTTGAATAAAATCATCACTAAATGTTTTTTTCTTTTCATATAGGTATTTGAAATACTAGAGATATTTTGACATGCAATATGAGAAAGCTAAAGAATGGAACTTTTGTATCTGTTGAAAATCAAGTTGAAATACAATTCAATAATTATCATCTCCAGATTCAGGAGATAATCAGCTAAGAGCCAGGCACTCTTTTAGTCCCATAAGAAACACCTCCAGGATATCCTTTCAAATCCCAACATACACACTAGATTACATCCCCCTGCTACATATTCTCATAATCATCTAAACCTTTTATTTTGGGAATGACAGAGGAGCCAAAAGCAGAAGTCACATGGGAGCTGAGATCCTGCATATGTCCAATCACACCAGTCCCTCTCCTCACAACCCTCCATGGGTGCCATTTCACTTGGAGCAAAAATCAAAGTCTTTACACTTGCTTGCTTAGAAGGCCCTGACCTCCACTCCTCCCTCTTTCCCCTTTGCGTGTTCCACTCGAGCTTCCTTGCAGTTCTCAAACGTGCCAAACCTTTTTTCTTATCAAGGCCTTTGCTCTTGACCTTCCCTCTTCCTGGAGCACATTGCCCGATATGTGTATGACTCATTCTTTTATTTCTTTCAGATCTCTGCAGAAATGTTAACTTCTCTGTGATACTGACTTAAGGAGCATTCTACGTAAAATATCACCAGCAGTATCGCTCCCTATCTCCTTTCTCTTTCTTGATTTTTCTCTATAGTACTTATGAATGTTTAACTTAGTATCTATATATTGGTTTATCTGTTCTCTGACATTGCACAAGGATTAAAACTGTTTAGTTCACTGCTCTATGCCCCCACTTAGAGCAATGCCTAGCAGGCAATTAGTGCTTAGTAACTGTTTGCTAAATTTGAATGCATAGCATGTATTTAGTTTGTACTTATATTATTGTGTGATAATTTAATTGAAGTCTGTTTTAGTCAAAACTGTAACTCTAACTCAGAGTCTTTATCTGTTTTTATCCCTTTATTTATATAGAAAGAATGCATATATATATACTTTCCATAGGTTTTAGGGGCTAGGCGGTATTTGGTTACATGATCAGTGGTCATTTGTGAGGTTTTGGTGCACCCATCACCCAAGCAGTATACACTGAATGCAATTTGTAGCCCTTTATCCCTCACCCCCTTCCCACCCTTTCCCCTCAAGTCCCCAAAGTCCATTGTGTCATTCTTATGCCTTTGCATCCTCATAGCTTAGCTCCCACTTATGAGTGAGAACATAAGATGTTTGGTTTTTCATTCTTGAGTTACTTCACTTAGAATAATAGTCTCCAATTCCATCCAGATTGCTGTGAATGCCATTAATTCATTCCTTTTTATGATTGACTTGTATTCCTATATATATTTATATTCAACTATATATATACAGATATATATATCTCTTTACTCATTGATTGGTGGGCATTTGGACTGGTTCCATAATTTTGCAATTGCAAATTGTGCTGCTACAAACATGCATGTGCAGGAATCTTTTTCTATAATGACTTCAAGAGTGTGCTTATACTATATCAGCAATGTTCCACACACTAGATAAAATTTTGTTTTCATAGAGCCTACATTCCAAGGGTCACTAATTAATTACTTATATGTAACTAGAGACTACTACTTAGTACAGTGTGGCTGATTGTATTTCCCAAATAAGGCATAACATTTCCCATATGTTAGGAGTTGAATTGTGACCCAGCAAAAGACATAATGAATTCCTAATTTCCAGTACCTCAGAACGTTACCAAACTTGGAAATAGGGTCATTACAGATGTGATTAGTTCAGAAGAGGCCACACTGGATTAGGATGGGCCTTTAATGCAATGTGACTGGTGTCCTCAGAAGAAAAGGAGAAAGAGACAGACAGCAAGAGGATGTCATGTGACAATGGAGGCAGAGATTGAAGTTATGCAGCTACAAGCCAAGGATTGCTGTCAACAGCAGAAGCTAAGAGAAAGGTGTCAAACAGTTTCTTGAGCTATTCAAAGGGCATGGCCCTGCAACACCTTGATTTCAGACTTCCAGCCGCTAGAACTGTGAGAATAAAACTTTCCATTGTTTTAAGTTACCCATTGTGTGGTACTTTGTTACAACAGTCCTAGGAAACTAATATAGCATCCCACATGTTCTACTTCAAATGTGACCTTGGCACTCAGTCCATCAAGCAGGAGGATCTTCTCCCCTTGAACCTGAGTGAATGTTTATTATTGTCTCAACCACTACAAAGGAAATGATGTCATATGACTTCTGAAGCTAGGTCATAAACATGTCATCCACTTTTGCATTGTTCTATTGGGATCCTGGCTCTTGAAATCTATTCACATGTTGTGTGGAAGCCCAAGCAGTCAATTGAGCAGTCTGTGTGGAGAGGTACCAAAGTAGCTGGCCCAGAGCCTTGACCGAACTCCCAGTCAACACCAATTTACCAGCCATGTGGGTGAATTATCTTTAAAGTGGATTCTCCAGCTCCCAGTGAAGCCACCCCAGCTAAAATTATGTGGCGCAAAGATGAACTATCCCCATTGAGCCCTTCCAAAATATAGATTCATGAGCATAATAAATAATTGTTTTTATTTTTAGCCAAATTTTGGGATAGTTTATTACACAGCAATAGAAAATCAATGCATACATGCTAATTATTTACTGAATGCATAAATAAACAAATCCATGCTTCATACTGCCAACATGGCTTAGTGACATTGAGTACATCCCTCAAAACTGATCTAATTTAAACCTAGAAGGTTATTTATTCTGTAAGTTCTAAATAGACATTATAAATGCACACACTGATATAAGCAACAGACCAAGAATCTGGCGAGATTTGAGAGAATGGATGCAGTGGTGATGTAGAGACTACTCTGAAGGGAATGAAACACATTTCCTCTACAGTGGAGCGATGGAGGTAAGGACTTGTGCAACTATAGGACTTTCTTATAATGATATTTGACAAAGCTGGACATGTGACCATTCTAAATAGTATGAACTCCTATCCAAAGGTATAACAAGGTTTTGCAGAGACCTGAAGCTTGTACAATTTGAGGTGCTCACTTCTAGAAAAAGAATCCAAAATTGCATATTAAAAACAAGTCTTATTAATGAGTATTATTTTGAATGAGAAAAATCACAAGTCATAAATCTTAAAAGGTTGACAAAGACCAGAATAATAATATGTTTATTAACTGCCTAGCACTCATTTATATTTTTTCTGTATTTTTTGGTTGCATTCTCTTTGATCATCTTTTCATATGGCAAAAATTTTATAATATTTTCTATAGATAGAATAAAAAATAATTATTATTTCCTCTAGCATGATTAAAAGGAATTTGGTTTTTTAACTATTGTTTAGGAAAGTGTCTTTTATCTCTACAACTCATTATAAGAAATGCCTTGTAAGTTTTTACAATTTTTGTCAAATTTTTTAAATCTCTATCATCAAGTTTCTTTCATTTTAAAGGAAAGATTTGGGAAATTTTCCCACAGACTAGCCTCTGACTCCAGACATTTTAATCCTTGCTTCTCATCCACTAATCACTTACTTCTATTCCTGGTCCCATGAGACACATTTATATTCCAAAAAGACCTCTGGTCCTGTACCTTCATATCATAACAATGGGTTAACTGACACAGCAGGTGACATAGCTATTCCTAGAACCCGTTGCTACACTAGGATAGCTAATAGCTAATAATAACCATACAGAAATGACTACAAACCACATAAATATTATACACTAAAGGTAAACTAATTATATATTTCCTATTCTACTCTCAATTAGCTTCACCTCATATCTGTCTCTGCTTCTATCCATTCCACCTCCTTCCTCTTTCTTGCCCTACCAAACATCAATACACACACACACACACACACACACGTACATCTTTATTATCAGAGCTTAAGTCTCTGATCTTTATTAAAGTTGTTAAATGCATGAAGTGATAGAGTCAATTTTATGGTCAGACTTCTTTAAGATAAAAGCCAAGAGAATTACTGTCTCCCAATATAGGAAGGCTTAATCAGAACCTAATTTAGGGAAGAAATATAATTGAGAAATGAAGATTAATTTTGGCCAATTTCAGTGTTACTTGGTTTCCTGGTAGTTTCCACAGAGATAGAATAAATCAATGCCTAATATACTAGGTTTTAGAAATTTGTCATTATGAAATATCTAGAGATTTGCACAAAGATTGATTTAAAGGATGATTGGGGAAATGAAGGACTAAAAGTGGAGGATGAACAGGGAGTATTAAAATATTGTCAATTATTACATTTAATTGAATATAATAATTTAGAAATTTAGAAATCTAATAGTGTGGATACTGGATGTGTGATGGGGGGGTGTGTGTGTGTGTATGTGTGTGTGTGTGAGAGAGAGATTGTTTTGTTTGGGTTTTGGTATTACCTTTTCACTTGGGATAGTCTAAGAAAAACAAGTTGAAATATTCATAGGATAACCTTATAAAGTAAGACATAATCCAAGCTGATAGAAGTCTGAGTAATTTTTTCTTTTTTTTTTTTGAGACAGAGTCTTGCTCTGTCGCTCAGGCTGGAGTGCAGTGGCTCAATCTCGGCTCACTGCAGCCTCCCTGGTTTAAGCAATTCCCCTGCCTCAGTCTCCTGAATAGCTGGGATTTCAGGTGCACGCCACCACACCCGGCTAATTTTTTTGTATTTTTAGATGAGATGGGGTTTCATCCTATTGGACAGATTGGTCTCAAACTCCTGACCTCAGGTAATGTGCCTGCCTCGGCGTTGCAAAGTGCTGGGATTACAGGCGTGAGCCACCGGCCCTGAGTAACATATTTTAAGAACATTCTTATTTGGCTGGCAAATAATTGCCAGATTCCCAAATGTCTGCCCCTCACATTCAACTCTGGTCCTTGTAAATGCATGCGTAATATGTGTGTGGTTTGAGAACGCAAATATATAAATGCTTTCTAAGCATCTACTTCCAGTTCTGAGTAAATAAGATATAGAATAAAGAGCATAACAGATTGTTACCCTGTTGTTGTATTATTCTGTTTTTCCTCCTGGCTGAGCTGCTGATGAGCTATGTTGTCTTGGACAAGAAACTTGGCCTCTTGGTGATTTCAAAAGTTTCTTCCAGACTTTTATGGTGCCATGACCTTGTTTTAGCCTCCACTTAAAATTTCTGGAAATCAATTCTACTTTCTAATTCAAGTTCTCTGAGTGATTTTGTTGGCTGTGTACCTCTCAGTCACCAGATGTTTTCTTAACCATACTTGGCTCTGTTAGTATGATATAAAATAACCTCTGCTTTTTTGTGTTAAATAATTCTGAAGCATTCCATTGTTCCCCTCGACAACAGTTTTTTTCTTAATGTTATTCCATGAAAATCTTAACTCACATGCTTATATTTACATATTTGTTTGTTTAAATTAAACCATGTTGTTCTCAAGTTTTCCGTGTTCAGCATTTCATTTAAATTTTCTTTAAATTGTTTTTGAGTTATTTTCAAGATTTTCTTAGAAAAATATGATGGTTTATGGTTCTAGGGAAATACATCAGAATATAAAGAATACAGACTCTGGAATCTCTCAGACATCAGTTCACTCCAGCTTCACTAATCTCTAGCTGTAGGTCTTCAGCAAGTGATTGTCATTTAACCTGTAGCCTGAGGCTCAATTTTCTCACCAATGAATGAGAGAAATTCTAGTATGTATCCCTGGGTTGTTATGAAACTTAAATACGGTTATGTGAGTAAAGGGAGTTTAACACAGCATCAAGCCCAAAATAAATATTTTGTAAGTGTTAGCTATTATTATTTAAATTGAAGTTGTTATTATTTATTTTCCTCATTCTACCTCAGTTAATACCATGAAACAAAAATGATAGGTTTGAACAGATAATCTCTACTTTCTCTACAAAAAAGCAAGTTGTTCTTAAAGACTCACATGTCAGATTAAATTCTAATTTTCTCGTAAGAAATAAGACTCAGTTTCATCAAAAAAAGAGTTTTCAATTCAGTAAAAGCTGAGATGTACTTTGAGGATTGTAGCTTAACTAAAAGAGGCATAAAGCTTTCAGAAGATAATAGAGAGTGAATACAAGCTAAAAGAAAACCTGGGAAATAATAAAGATTTCTCAGGGATCTGAACAAACAGGAGCTTGTAGAGTAAAAGACAGGAAGAAGTGTTCAGAGTGTAATGATGCAAAACAAGTTTCCTGAGAAGACTTTCACTACCTCACCCATTCATTCACATATAAGTACACTCATCTATTTATTCACCTTATATTTATTAACAGAGCCTACTATGCGCCATATTCCCAGCACTGGGAATACACAAATGAACAAGATAATAATAATATTTCTATAATAGTTAACTGAATGGGTTGCAATCATGGCATATTTTAAACGTTTTCCAGAGCTCACAATATTTACTCCAGCTAGCTATCTGATTTCCTGGGGTATATAAGAATTTATTGTAGAAAGAATGGAAAGAGAAAGACTGAGTTAATATTTCAGTAACTGACCTTCAAAAATATGATTTTGGCAGGGCATGGCGGCATGCATCTATAGTACCAGCTACTCAGGAGGCTGAGGCGGGATGACCACTTGAGCCCAGGAGTTTGAGTCCAGCTGGGAAACATAGTAAGACCCTAAAAAATAAAAAAATAAAAATTGTTAAATTAAAATTAAAAAATATAATTATGCACTTGAACCTTTGATTTAAAAGAGACTATTGGATTATAGCCCTCTGAGAGCCTAACAAAAGAAGCCTGCTAAACCCTGCCCAGATTCTTGGCTCAAGAAATTGTGAGATAAATGGGTGTTCTTTTAAACTGCTAAGTTTAAGGTAATTTGTTATACAACAATAGATAACGAATACAGAGAAGTATTCCTGTTTTTCACTGAATGTGGACTAATACCTAAATATCACTGATGTTATTTTTTTCAGTAGGTATTGTAAGATTTATGCATGCGTGACTAGTCACACTTAATACCTGCTAGCCAAACATATATTATGAACTTATGATTGCCTATCTATATATAGCTTGCATACTCAATATCTGTAAGAAAGCATTTTGTATTACACCGAAGACTTGCCTGAAAGGGTGATTGAGTTTTGCTACTTACTACGATGGAAGGAAACATGCAAAAAGTGAATGCTACCTATATAAAATTTAAAATCCCAAGATAAATTCTTGGGATTTTACTTTTTACAGGAAGTTTACTTTAAAGCCTAGTTCATGTTTAGCTTTACTGAACACAGTATTTCAAGTTTGAATAAATTAGGTGATCAGATTATAACCAAAATAAAATTATGGGGTGTAGGTAAAATAAAACAAAATATTTTGTTGCCATAGCAAGCCACGTGTATTTTTATAGAAAGATATTAGAGTAAAAACACTAGCTGGCAAATGCACAGTAATTTCATGTTTGTTCAACAGCTTGCAGTAACATTAATTCTTGGTAATCCCTAGTAATTAAGATAACTGTTTTTCCAGTCCTATCCACTCACAATATGAAAAACAAACTATTTCAACATCACTTTATATTTTTACTTAAGAACTGGCTAGAACAATCTTTAGATTAGAAAGTATTTACTGAGAACCATTTGTTTTGTTCAACTAATGCTTAATGAGTGTAAAGCCAGGTACTAGAGGTGGGGAATAAAATGATAAAAGATGCAGTCCCTGCCCCAAAGAAGCTTTGACTCTAATTTGGCTCCTTTAATATCCTTTTATGTCCTCAGCTCTATACTAAGCCCTGCTGGTAATCTGTACTAGTGATATGCCAGGTTCTTTACCTAAAGAAATTTGACTGTTGATGGGGAAATGGAAATAAATATTCTTAATACTACTGATAACTCTGCTGAAACAGACTGTTCATGACATAAGATTTCAGAGAGAGAGACACAGAGGTCAGTGATGGATGGAATAATCCAAAAAGTCTTATACAAGGACTCAAGCTGAGCCTGAAAGGATAGCTAGAAAATCTGACGAGGGACTATAGGAAATTCTGGGCAAGGAAAATGTTCCTGAGAAAATGAGCGGAGGTAGAAATGGAATTTGAATAGACTTTGTATGTTAGAGAAACACAAAGAAAATGGGTCAATGCAGAGAAGCAGGGTTTTTTTCTGATTAGAGTGGAGAATGTGGAAAATAAGAATGATGAAGGTACAGATTACAGCTATAGATAATGTGTTTTTATTCTGAGTTTTCTCATTTAAAAGTTATGCTTGGAATGAGTATCATTTTCAGCAGAATTACTTGGTAATTTTAGTAATATGTAGAAGCAATAAAATTCTTCTCCATGTAACAAAATACGTAAAATTATATTCTCTTCATAGCTGGTTCAACAAGTCTTACATAGATATTGTGAAAAGTAGATTGGAGAGAGAGATGAGACCCACAAAGGATGTGTTCATTTAAGAATAAATGGTTGAATCAGTTTGTTGTTGTTGTTGTTGTTCAGTTGGTTGGTCAGTTGGTTGGTCGTTCGGTCGGTCGGTGGGTTGGTTGGTTGGTAGGGTTGGTTTGGTTTGGTTTTGCTGTTTGCTTTTGCTGTTTGCTTTTGTTTTTGTAAGCACTAAGATGTTAGAGTATGCTAGATTGAGATATCATTGGATGACGACAGAGTCATCTCAGTGAAAAGTATCTGAGGTAATTACACTCAAAGTATCATAAAACAATTTAATACATTAAAAT
Organism: Macaca fascicularis; assembly: GCF_037993035.2. Classification (NCBI taxonomy): domain Eukaryota; kingdom Metazoa; phylum Chordata; class Mammalia; order Primates; family Cercopithecidae; genus Macaca; species Macaca fascicularis. Next base: position 148,233,940 of record NC_088379.1, read on the forward strand.
AAAATACATTTAACACATTAAAATAATTTAATACATTAAAATCATGTATGATAGTTCAAGAAATGCACAATCCCATCAAGATATAAAAGAAGTTACCTGCATCCTTGGTAGGTGTGCTGACTTCTCCCTTTTCAAATAAAAAAAAAAGAATTGAATAAGGGTATAACTTTGGCGCAGGAATAATAGTTTGTGAAATCTAAAATGTGTGGACTCAGACGGCCCTGTTTTCATACAGGATAATGTAGCTGTTGCTAAGGGAGACACACGTACATCTGCAAAAGCAGATTTCATGTTCCACCCTCAAATGTCTGGCCTAAAATAGTCACAATAGCATGAACATGAATTGATGATGTAACCTAAACCTGTTTGAGATGACAAAATTGTTCTCTTAGTGGGAAGTGACTTTTATACCCCCAAATGGTTTTAGAAGAAAGAAATAATGAAGTAAATGAAATCATAGCATTAATACTTTGGATATAGTGAATAAAGTTCTGAAATTAATATTTAAATGAAATTAGTGCATTGGAGAACGTAACATTGGCTTTGTGATTCTAATAAAAAGTGTACAATTGATTTTAGATTTGTGATTGTTAAGTTGAAAGGCATGAGACTTTACTTGGGTCAAAGGATTTTACTCCTCATTCAGTGATTGTATCTCTGGAGAGTATAAAGAAATCAGATTTTAAAGTCTCTTAAAGGATCTCTGCTTTGATTAGCTTATAGAGATAAATAAGCACTTAGATAAATCAAATATTTCTAATATCCAGAGAAAATAAGGAAATTGAACTTTGCATATTTTAAATGTGCTAGACTTCTCCTACCAGAATAATTTTCTGTGCTTTACTTTGGCTTTATTGTGTCTCTGATTATTTAAGAGGAAAGGAAACAACAACGACAACAACAAAAAAGCTACAGGTCTTCTTTGACAAAAAAGAAGAGTCTCAGAGGCTCATGGAAAGACTCTAACAGGTACTTTAAACTATTGACACTTCAAAGAATTCACTCTTTTAAGTACAAGTTTCTGGGTTGATGTTGCTTAGACAGCTACAAGTCGACTCAGTCAGGATTTCCAGGACTTGTTTTCATGATTACCAATTATTAAAAATGAAGTCAAAGAGAGACGTGCACACTTAGGTTTACTGCAGCACTATTTACAATAGCAAAGACTTGGAACAAACCCAAATGCCCATCAATGATAGACTAGATAAAGAAAATGTGGAACAAATACACCAGGGAATACTATGCAGCCATAAAAAAGAATGAGTTCATGTCCTTTGCAGGGACATGGATGAAGCTGGAAATCATCATTCTCAGCAAACTAACACAGGAACAGAAAACCAAACACCACATGTTCTCACTCATAAGTGGAAGCTGAACAGTGAGAGCACATGGACACAGGGAGGGGAACATCACACACCAGGGCCTGTTGGGGGGTGGGGGACAAGTCGAGGGAGGGCATTAGGACAAATACCTAATGAACACAGGGCTTAAAGCCTAGATGACGGGTTGATAGGTGCAGCAAACCACAATGGCACATGGGTACCTATGTAACAAACCTGTACGTTATGCACATGTATCCCGGAACTTAAAGAAAAAAAAAATAAAACTTATCCACACAGATTTGGTTACACATTTGGTGTAACCAAAAACTACCTGTTCCCCAAAAACTATTGAAATAAAATTCTAAAAAGAGGACTTATATAAAATAAATGAAGTCTACCAGTGAGTATTTTTGCAAATATGAGCTTCCTTGTGATTTTTCTGAAGAACTAAAACATAAGGCAAAAGATGTTATATCTTATTATCTAACACTATGAATTAGCACATTTGCAATTATAACCCATATCATATAGGATTACTTTTCATTTCACTTCTCAGGAAAATGCTCCATAAGTGTCCCCTTCTCCCACACAAATATATATTCTTTACCATAAAAATGTACTCCCCACATTTAACAGACTCATCATACATGGTGTTTACCGGGTTTAATGGGTCAAATAGTGCCCCTAAAATTCATGTCCACCCAGAACCTCAGAATGTGTGTGACCTTATTTGGAAATAGGATATTTGCTGATGTAATTAAAAGGATAGAGATGAGATCATACTGGATTAGGGTGGGCTCTAAATCCAATAAAAGTGTCCTTATAAAAGACAGAAAAGGACATCCAGAAGTGCAGGAAAGAAAGCCGTATTAAGACAGAGACAGAGATTGAAGTGATGCAGCCACAAACCAAGGAATGCCAGGAGCCATCAGAAACTAGAAGAGGTAAAGAAGGATTCTCCCCTACAGATTCTGGGGGGAGAATGACCCTGCTAACAGCTACCCTTCAGAACAGTGAGAGAACACATTTCTGTTGTTTTAAGCCGCCAGGTTTGTGGTAATCTGTTAGAGTAGTCCTAGGAATCTAATGCACCTGTTATTAATCATTACTAGTTCTTAGATGATGAGGCCCTGTTACATATACTTCAGTCAAATAATCATTTTGCCTTCTGAAGCTCTACTTGAGTGCATTTACTTATATTTAGAAATAAAATCATCTCAGAGATCAAATGACAAAATGCCCAAGACCTAATAGGATGTTTAATTTTATTACCCAACAAATCTGAAGAGAAACAAAAATCATTATGTGGATTATATCCAATATCTTTAATACGTCAAAACTTTAACTGGAAAGGGTGCTTTAATATGTGTTTTAGCAGTAATTTTCTTTTTGAAAAATTAAATTATGTATTTCTAGAATTCAGTTGGATTATTAAATTTGTTATATATTTGCTTCCAAATTGTTGTTTATATTTTGAACTTGTTTGAACTGAATCCTTTGACTTTTGCCACTTCAATTATTTTTAGCTTGTTAGCCTTTAATTACTTTCAACTTTTCTTGCAAATTGGAAAAACCAGTGGAGCTTTCGAAAAATATCTATGCCTAGTCCCTGTGCCTAGAGATTCTGCTTTAACTATTTTAAATGGGGCCTAGGCAGCAATATATTTTTCAAATTCACTTTTTTTCAGACTCCTTCTGATTCCCATGTACACATAAAATTGAATGCTATTTGCTAAAACTACTAGCCTGCCAGATTAGCAGTGATTTTGTAGTAGATTGCATGAATTTGTATGCCAAGAGCTAATCTGACAGGCTAGCAGTTTGCTTTTATTGACACTACATACTATTTAGAGATTATATAAGACTTTTCATTAATGATAGGCAATGATTTCACACAGTGAGATTTTTTTTAAATGCAGGTAAAATAAATTATTGCAAATGCCACACAATTATAGTTTTAAAATTACAGAGCAGAAAGGAACTTAATGGACCATGGACCCCAACTCTTCCAATTCATAAATAAGATCTTCTAGAAATGTATGAGATCTGTTCAAATTTAAACAGCTAGAAATTCACAGCATTAGACATTAAACCTGGTTTTCTAATTACCTATCCACTATATAGAGTTGTAATGATTTTTAAAAGCCCTATATTTGTCCTCATAAGAGCTAAGAAACAGAGAGGATGTAGTGTTTCACAGGTGGGTGAACATCTTTTTTTTCTAAACCTTAAACTTCACTGGGTCTTTATGTCTCATAGATAACTATTTCCTAGGTCAAAGACAGAAGCATTATAAAAGCTCACTTAAAAAAAAAAGAATGACTGGTTATTCAAGATTTGTATAAGAGTAAGTGGATTTTGACCCCATTAAATTTAAATTACACTTTTCAATATGACAAATTAGCATGGGCTGCTGGCTCTCTCACCTCAAATCAACCCTGGAGAAACTGTAAAAGCAACGGGGAAACATGGGTTTTAGGTATTAACAGCAATTACAAAAGCCACAGGAGACATCCGTGGAGAAACTGAACAGCATGTCTTGAACAGGTGTAAGGGTTATGGAAACCTCTGATTTGTAGTCAAGTTGAACAGAAGTGTGGGAAGCTAGGGATCCACTACTTGCAATTGGCATCTGAAGTAGAAGGCAGTCTGGTAAGACTGATCCTTTAACCTATGGGGTCTGCACTAACTCCAGGAAGTTAGTGTCAGAATTAATTAAAGTTAAATTGTAATTAGTGTGTGAACACTCAGTTGGTGTCCACAGAGAACTAGAAAATTGCAGTGTGTGAAAACCCCACACATTTGGTGTCACAAGTACTGTTAGTACAGAAACATGTATTTTGCCTTTACTGATAAATATAATTTAGGCAAAACATATGTATATATGAATACATTGATGTATATGTATATACAAATATATTGATGTATATGTATATAAATATATAATACATGTGTGTATTATACATATGCCTACATATACCCAGTATGAATATACACCTACATAATAAGGAAAGAAGGATATAATATGCTGAAAAAAGAGCGATAAAAAAGAAGATACATTTATCATAAATGTCAATATACCTAACATTCTCAGATATAGGTGGTAGCCAAGCGGTTAGGAACAAAGAACCACTTGAATTTGGGATATATTTTGAAGGTAGAGCTGATGGGACTTGCTGATGGACTAGATTTGGGAGATGAGGAAAAGAAAAGAATCAAGAATTCGTTGAGATGGGGAAGAGGATGGGAAGAGCCAGTTGGCAAGGGGTGGTAGATGCTGGAAATTAAGTATTCAATTCTGGACTTGTTAAATTTGAGATGCTCATTTGACATCCAATCTGAGGCAACAAGCAGGCAGTTGGATACACAAGTCTGTAATTCATGGAGAGGGCAGGAATGTAAGTAAAAATTTGGAAGTCATTAACATATAGATAACATTGAAAGTGATGGGACTGGATTAGATTGCCTAAGCAGAGCATAAACAGAGAAGAAAACCAGGCTGGGGACTGAACCCCTAACACCCCAAAATATATAGATCGAGCAGAGAGAATGCATGTAAGTGAAGGAACCTGAAGAAAAACCAGAGAGCTCTGAAGAAAACCAGGGGAATGCAGTGCCCGAAAGCCAAGTACGGTAAGTTTCAAGAAGTAGGCAATCAGCTGAGTCAGATATTGCTGAGAATGTGAATAACATAAGAAGAGAAAATTAACATTAGATTTGGCAAAAGGGAGGTGGTGGTTGAAATCAGTAAAAGCAGTTTCAGTGAAGTAGTGGAGAAATAAATGTCTTGTAAGCTGGGTCAGTGTGAGACTTATCACCTCCAGGTAAATAAATCAAATTCAGTTTTTGGACCAGCAAAACTGAATGTGATTAGAACTACTGAGAGATGATTCCAGCTGGTGACATGCCACTGAGAGAATCAGTTGCCAACCCTTATGTATTCTATGTCATCTTTTGAAAACTCAGAGTAAAAATAGAAGTTTTAATATTATATTTTAAGTACACTGTGAGACTTTATGCTTACAGTAGACTTTATGGTTATTGTAATCTAATGGTAAAGTCCTTCGCCAACTGAAGAATCTGCTTAAAACCAGTAATTCCTATTTTTTAAATAAGTGAAAAATCTTAAATATATCTTTTATATGTTATTTTCATGAATTATGCACTTGGGAAGCAAAAAGGTGGCTCAAAACACAGGGCATTTGAAGGGCAGCTCCAGGCCTATAATAGAGGATAGAAAAAAGGGAAGATGTGAGAGCAGAGAAAGTCAGCCTCTCCTTTCATACTCTCCATGGAATGATTTATTCAAGATTAAAACCTATGCACAGGCATGTGATCACAAAGAAACACACATTCTATTTCCTGGGGTGCTGAATCAAATGGGTCAGGAAACAGGAATGCTCACTATAATCCATTAAAAGCCCTTCCTCTCTCTATGTCTCTTGACCCCTAATAAGGAAAAAATAAAAGAAAAAAGGGAATAAGAAAAAGTATCTAACTCACATATTCAAAATTTTTGGTCTTTCTCCATGAGCTTCTGTAGCCCCAAACACATTCCCCATTCCTCAAACATATACATATTCTTTGCTTTTCTCATTCTTCTTTTCTGACCTGGACACAACTCTGAGAAAAGACTGAAAAAAGGCTCCCAATATGACCAGTGTGGGTGAAAAGACAAAGTTCAGTCATAATGAAAACAAACCTATAAACTGTGTCACCTTCGACAGTCCCTTAAGCCCCCTGAGCCTGTTCGCTCAACTATTTAAAACAGAAAAAAAAAAAAAATTGATATGATTAACTCAATGGTCTCTTCTAACTTTTAATTTCTATGACTTTAATAAGTAGGTCTGACATTTCAGCAGTTTACAAAACAATTGGAATAATTTCTAACTTTATCATAATTCATGTATGCCACACTATCATATCATTTATTCATGTAATTAACAAAAATATTAAATGTCTACTATGTGTGAAGCACTGTGTTAGATCCAGAGAATGGAAAGATAGGCCCCTGATCTTTAGAAGACCATAGTTGAATGAAGTTATATTTTCCAAACAAATACTTCCCAACATGCTGTCCATGCCATATCAGAGCTCTATGCCAGTTGCGGTCCACAAAGAGAGAGCAACTAACTCTTGACAAAGGGGAGGGGATGGTCAGGGAATCCTTTGAAGGAAATTACGTTTGAGATGAACCTGGAGCCCTTTTGATTGATACAACATTTTTTTTTTTAATCTCACCCCCTGAAACAAAGCAAACAAACCCAAAGCCCTCTTTTGTTTTGAGAAAAATCTTTGTTTTCTCTTTATTAATACATATGATCTGAAACCAAGCAATTCTAAAAATGAAGTTAGAAAAATTCATTCACAGGAAAGCATTGTTCATCTTGACATTTCATTCAGTTTTATTCGCTTGATTGAATCATAAGTTATAAGCTTTTCACAATGATAAAGCTTTTTAAACTCAAGAAAGTAAAAACCCTATGGAGCGCTCAGAATTTTGTAATTTTAGAATAACTTTATAATGTTATCAATTTCCAAAGTATGGATCTTTCCATCTCCAAAGGTTGTCACAATGCCTGACGCATATTAGGTACCCCATAAATATTTGTTGAATTTAATTGAATAAGTAAGGAAATGAATGAAGGAGGCCAGGTGCAGTAGTTCAAGCCTGTAATCTCAGCACTTTGGGAGGCCAAGGTGGGTGGATCACCTGAGGTCAGGAGTTCGAGACCAGCCTGGCCAACATGGTGAAACCCTGTCTCCACTAAAAATACAAAAATCAGCCAGGCATGGTGGCATGAACCTGTAATCCCTGCTACTCAGGAGGCTGAGACAGGAGAACCTCTTGAACCTGAGAGGCAGGGGTTGCAGTGAGTTGAGATCATGCCACTGCACTCCAGCCTGGGCAACAGAGCAAGACTCTGTCTCAAAAAAAAAAAAAAAAAAGAAAGAAAAAGAAAAAGAATGGATGAATATGAGAGACATTGTCTAGAGAAGATATCAAAAGAGAGTTAACCAAAAGAGAACTTGTATTTTGTATTTTTAAATGCAAAGGTTAAATTTGGCCACAGATTATTTTAAATCTCTCATCAAGAAGTGAAGTCTATTTTCCAACCACTTGAGTCAGGGGGCTGGATTGTGACTTACTTTGACCAACAGAATTTGCCAAATTAATGCTAAGTGATTTATAAGTGTTGGTCTCAACCTTTAGAATTCTATTCTCATCCTTGAACTCCTGCCACCACTGCATATGATATGGTTTGTCACTATGTCCCCACCCAAATCTCATCTCAAATTGTCACCCCCACGTGTCAAGGGAGGGAGGTGATTGGATCACGAGGGCGGTTTCCTCCATGCTATTCTCTTGATAGTGAGGGAGCTCTCACAAGATCTGATGGTTTCATAAGTGTTTGGAAATTCCTCCTTTGTTCTTCTTTCTCCTGCCACCTTGTGAAAAAGGTGCTTGCTTCCCCTTCACTTCCTGCCATGATTGTAAGTTTCCTGAGGCCTCTCTAGACATGCAGACCTGTGAGTCAATTAAATCTCCTTTCTTTATAAATTACCCGGTCTCAGGTATTTCTTATAGCACTGTGAAAATGGACTAATACAGCAAAAAAAAACCAAATTATCCTGCAAGAGATGACCTGTAGATAAGCAAAAGTATCCAGTCAACAGCCCCAGTTAACAACCAGACATACTCTCAGTGGAGTAGCCAGATTACTGCAGCCACATAAGTGACCCCAAGAAAAATCAGTAGAAGAACACAGATGAACCCAACCAAACGGCATAATCATAAGTAAATGGGTTGTTGTTTTAAGCCATGTCTGGGGGTGCTTTGTTATGCAGCAAAATAATTGATACAGAAATTTGTACACAGAATTGGGATGCTGACTTAACAAAATATAAAATAGGCATCATTGGATTTTGTACCAAGTCGTGAGCGGTGGCCAAAAATGCAGCAAGAATGACTGGAGAAGTGGTGAACAAACTGTTAGTAGAGGTTCTGTGAGGCAGTGATTTTTTTTTTTAATTGGAGTCTAGAAAAATGAAACTCATGGTATGTAGTGAGGGTATAATTGGTGAAACTGCTACCTGAAATAACTTGAAAGCTGCATCATGTACCTAATGAATTGTGGGATCCAGCTAATGGGTTGTTATACAGAATACTGAAACTGTCAATTCTCTTCTTTGGGCTATCCATAATAAGGTATAAGACATAAGAGATTACATAAAGAATGAGTTTTTCAGTTTGAAAATAGAATATACAGAAAACTTAGAGGGCCCAGAACTTAATGACTTAGCATATAAAATTGCTCCCCATGCCAACCCTCTTCAGCAAAAAAATTCTTAAAGCAAGAAATGACCTTCCTTAGAGTAAAGATTATCTCAAGAGTGTGTCTGTAAGACTCAAGGGTGTTAGCTAAGACCTCAGAAAGATTTAAGATTCTGCCTAGTAGGCTCTCTCAATTAGACAAACGCTTACTAAGAATTGTAAGGCTGTTTTTCTCCACTATCTGTTGCTTCATTCTGATAGAGCTCTGTTTCAAACCAAATCATGGATTTGAACTAAAAGTAACTAAGATTATTCAAATTGAAAAAAGGACTTCAATTTTCTACAGTGATGGACACTGTATTGCGTCATCCAGATCCCACTTCAGGAATAAAGGATTTATCATTTAATATTTGGAAATGTTGTTCTGGCAGACAGTCCTTTGCTACAGCCCCCTTTGGGAATTGCCGTAACTAAAGAGAGTACTTTGACCCAAGTCACGCCTCTCTTAAGAGTCCCATATCCAATAACTGAAAATTTTGTGTGTATAAAGGCCCAGCCCTTTCTCCCCAACTCAATCCAGCTTTATAACTACCCATACAGGTAGCTGAGTTCTCCATTCAGACTTCATTATAGCACCTCATCATTTCCTTCTGCCCAATCTGGCTTTTCTTTTAATCCCTACCTCTCCACAGGCATTGATCCAACAAGCATTCCTAACAAGCCTCCCACACACTAATTTCCACCTAAGATTCTACTTTCTGGAGACCCCAACCTGCAAAATTTGGTACCAAGAGTGGGGAAAAGGAAAGTAGAGGTATGTGAATGTACATATATAAAAGTAGTCATGAAATGAGAAAGTCTTTGTTTTACATGTCAATTGCCTACTGCTAAGCAAGCATCACAGAAGAGTCAATAAGCAATCAGGTAAACAAAGTGATTCGCTAACGTGATGGCAACTATTCTGTCATCAGCCATCTAGTGCTGGTACAATGGACACCTGAACAGAGTAGCTTTGGTGTCAGGGATGAAGGACATACATGAGTGCAGTAGCATAAACTCCCATTTACCAAGGCTTATCTAGCTACTACCACTTCTGAATGTCCAACCTGCCAATAGTAAAGACCAGTGCTGAGTCTTCCACATAGTACCATCTCTTGAAGAGGCCAACCTGCCTTAAGCTGGCAAGTTGACAGCATTAGACCACTTTTACCCAGTGGACCACTGTTACCTTTTAGATGAGAATGAAAACAAATTCTCGATATTGGTTTTTCTTTTCTGCCTTCAGCACCTTAATCTGCATCTCTCCCAAAGCGTTGACTGAATGATCTACCAGCATGTGATTATATATAATATTGCATCAGACTAAAGGACACACTTTCCAGCAAACAAGGTGTGAGTACAGGTATACGACAATGAGATCCACTGGTCATATCACATATTACACCATCCTGAAGCGACTAGTTTAATAAAGCAATGGGATAGCCTGCTGAAGGCATAGCTGAAGCATGTTTGAATGAGATTCTTTTTGAATGTAGAGCTCCAGGACACAGTGCACACTTCAAATCAGAAAGTTTTTTCTGGTGCCAGGTCCCTAGTAGAAAGAATATTTTTCTTGGGAAACCAAGGTGCTCTTGCTTCCTATTCTTCCCAGTGATCCATCTCAGGAATGTATACTTCTCATACCTTCAAGTCTAGGCTTTATGGATTTAGAGGTACTGTTTCCCAAGGGAGAAAGCTTATACTAGAGTTTACAGCAAAAGTCCCATTGAACTATAAAATATGAGTGTCTGGGTATTTCAGTCAACTGTATTAAAGGACCAGTAAGCAACAAGTCATAATTTTGGCAAAGATAATTGTTCCTGATTAACAGGGAGAGGTAGGAGTGCTATTACACAATAGGGACAGGAATAACATATGTGATAACAGGTGATACACTTGGGTATATTGTTACACTCCTTTGCTCAATTTTGATGGTAAATAGATAAGTGCAGTGACTCTGACCCAAGAAGGGCATGGTGGTCAGGGGCTCAAACCCCTCAGGAATGAGAGTCTTGTTGGACCATGCTACCAACTAAGCCACTGAGACTGAGACCACAGGTTCTAATTGAGGGTCAAAGCAATATAAAATGAATAATAAAAGAGGTAGAGAATGAGAATCAATTGCAAGACCAGTTGTAGTAATAGGGGTTGTAGTTCATTCAAATAATCTTTATCTTCTAAGTTCGACCCACCAGAATGCTGGTGAAGTTATTTCCAAAACTTTTAGGGAGAAGTAGATATGAGCAATGTAAGGAGTGGACTATGGTGGATCCTGTGATTCACCACCCAGATTCCCCTCCAGGAATAAATAATTTATTATTCTAGCCTCTGAGAGTGCTGCTGATAGACAGTCTTCAGCTCTCAACCTCCTTAGATTGCTACATCTGAAGAGAACCAACTCATCCAAAGGCATACCCCTTCCTAGAGTGGCCTACACATGATTGATCAACACTATGGTTTAAAGGTTCAGGCCTCTTGCCCCATCTTAAACAGTTTTGAGGAGTCATCTCATCTTTAGAATACTCTGTAGGGACAGTGGAGTCTTCTATTAAGACTGCATCACAGCTCAATTTCTCCCCTATCCAGTCCTACTCTCTTCCCTTCCCTTCAACAAGTGTTGGTCCCGTGAGCACTCCCTAATAAACATCCTACACAATAATCTCCATCAAGGAGTCCATTGCCTATGAAAGCCAACCTAGAGGCAGACAGGAATGAGCCTCTAGGTTGAGAAAGCTATTTATCTGCAAGCACAGGTTCTATATTATGGACAGTATTCTATTTCTTTTTTGGTTTGTCTTTCGTTTTTGAGACAGCATCTCATTCTGTCACTCAGGCTAGAGTGCAGCCGGATTATCATGGCTCACTGTAGCCTCGACCTCCTGGGCTCAAGAGCTCTTCCCACTTCTGCCTCCTGAGTAGCTGGAACTATAGGCATGCACCACCACACCTGGCTAATTTTTTAAAAACTTTTTGGACAGATGGGGTCTGGATTAGGACATTGATTGAGTCATCGGCCACGTGAGTAAACTCTATCTCCAGCCCACTCCCCTCCCTAGAGATTAGGCTGCCTCAAAGTCCTAACCCTCTGATCACATAATTGGTCTTTCTCCCTCTGTTGCTCAGGCTGGTCTCAAACTCCTGGGCTTGAGGGATCCTTCCTCCTCCGCCTTCCAAAGTGTTGGGATTACAGGCATGAGCCACTGCACCGGGCCCACTATTCCATTTCAACTCAAACTACATACACTGCAACTCAAATCTAGCTCTAACCACCCAGAGTTAGTACAGATCCCACAGTTAAGGATTCAGTCCTCCACAAGATTGTCCTCACTTTAAATGCCAGCCACAAGTCCAGGAAGTCCCCAGGTAACACATCCCTCTGACTTACTGGCTAAAAACTTGGGGGTTTCCACATCCCCCTCAGGTTCAATAATCCACTGGAACAATTCACACAACTCAGGAAAGCACTATACTTAAAATTATGTTTCATGATAAAGAATACAACTTAGAAACAGCCAGTGGAGACACAGATAGGTCAAGGTCTGGAATGGCTCTGGACACACAGAGTTCATGCCCTCTCCTTGTGAAATCAGATTGTGTCACATTCTTAGTACATCTGTGTATCACCAACCAGGAAACTCCATTGAGCTTCAGTGTCCAGAGTTTTTATATAGGGTGTCATTACACAGACATGATTAATAGGGTAGGTAATGGCCTACCCTATTATGGCCATGTAGGTAAACTCAATCTCCAGCCCACTCCACTCCCTGGAGTTTAGGCTGCCTCAAAGTTCTAACCCTCTGATCATGTAATTGGTCTTTCTAGTGAGTAGTCCACATCTTGAAGTTACCTAGGGGCCCCCATGAGCCACTTAATTAGCATAAATTCAGGTATTATCCAAGGGGCTCATGAACAACAAGACATGTCTATCCTTTGGGAAATTCCAAGAGTTTAGATTCTCCTTCCAAGACACCAGGGACAAAGGCCAGTCAAATACATTATTATATAACAGACAAGGAAGAACCCCTTAGATTACAGCAAGAGCCCAGGGGGTAGAGGCAAAAATCATAGAAAACAATGGCTTAGGGAACCACTGCCATGGACAAAACTAGGCCCTAATCAAGCAACATTTCCTACATCTGAGTACAGACCCTGACAACATGTGCTTAGCTTGATTCCACAATTTCATGTACCGGTAACAATTGCAACTTTTAATTCACTCTGCTCTGAAACCAGAAAATTACTTCAAGAAGCCACATCTGTTTTCAGGCTTGATGAAGATCATAAACTCATATGTCAAACTCGATATGAAAATTGAATAAGACTTTGGGGGTTTTGGGAAGTGATAAACATAATTTACATGTAGGAGAAATACACTTACAGTTGATCTATGGGTAACACAGAGGTTAGGGATGCAAAATTCCCCTCTCTACAGAGCCAAAAAAAATGTATAATTTTTACTTCCCCAAAACTTAACAATTAATAGCCTACTGTTGACTGGAAGCCTTACCAATAATATAAACTGCTGAGTAACACATATTTTGTGTGCATTATATAATTATATACATGATTAAGGTAAACTAGAGAAAGAAAATGCTATTAAGAAAGTCATAATTAGGAGAAAATATATTTACTATTCATTAAGTGGAAGTGGATCATCATAAAGGTCTTCAACCTCATCATCTTCCCGTTGAGTAGAAGGAAGAAGAGGAGGAAGGGGAGGGTTGGTCTTGCTGTCTCAGAGGTAGCAGAGGTGGAAGAAAATTCTCATAGAAGTGGACCCGTGCAGTTCAAGCCTATGTTGTTCATGGGTCAACTGTAATTATGGCCAGGGAGTGAACTATAGTAGATGAAATGTGGCTACTAATTTATTTTGGCTCCTCCCATCAAGAGGTAAAGTCTATTTCTCAACCCCTTAAATCTGAGCTGGCCTTCTGACTTCCTTTAACCCACAGAATGTGCTAAAAACGATAAGAATAAAAGTCTAAAGTACCTTCACTTAGGGAGTGGCCTATTTCCCTATTTTCTCATCCACTAAGCAAGAACTGTCAGATTAATCAGAATTATCAAATTATCCCAAATTAATTACATTATCTTCTCCAACAAACAGAATAGGGAGAGGGATAAAAGCTTCCCTGCCAACCTGTTCCCCTAGGGAAGGGGTCTGCAAACACAGCCTTTGGGTCAAATCTTCCCAACCTTCTGTTTTTGTATGGCTGTATGGAAAAATAGCCATGTGCGTTTGTTTACTTATTGTCTGTGGCTGCTTTCATACTATAATGGCAGAGCTGAACAGTTGTGACAAAGACCATATGGCCCGCAAAATGGAATATATTTACTATGTTGCTCTTTACAGAAAAGATTTGCCAACCCCTGCTCTAGAGATACTGGCTTGGCAAAACTTTATGACCATATCCACAATAAAAAATAGTCTTTGTAATGTGACCCTCTTCACATAATCATATATATTTTATATAATGTAATCTGAAACAAATGTTTCATAAAATAATACCTCTTACTATATGTGATGCACTCTGACATTTTCTCTTTCGTTTTATACCACTTTTAAAGCTGATCAAAATTCACTAAATTGACTTCATAACCCACTAATGAATTGCAACCTGCACCTTCTCTGAGGCAAGCACATAGGGAGAATGGCTTTTCTCCAAGCTGCAGTACATAAGAAATGCTGAAAAGATGATAGCAGCTGTTTGCTTTTTAATTAATTTTCTATTAAAATATTCTACTGCAGTAAGACAGAAAACATATATTTAGATTTTCCTGTGCTCAATATTCATTTATTCAACAAAATTTCAACAATTATTTACATAATACCTATATTCCAAGTCTTTGCTAGGTTCTGTGGGTATAAAGGTGAAGAAAACAAACATGGAGATTAGACTTTAGTGGGGAAAACAAACTTGAAACAAATACAAAAACATGTAAGTACCAACTGTGATATGAAAAAAAAGTAGAGTCCCATGCATCTACAGTGTGAGATGTGGATAGAAACTTACCTAGTTCAGGGCAGGATGAGGTTTTGTCTAGTTGGAACGGCTTTACTGGAGGAGTGAAAGTGGACCTGATAACTTCACAACTGAGATGTTAACTAGGCAAACAAGGTGGGAAAGAGGAAGAGCAGAACCCAAAAGAAAGGACTAGCCAAATCAATTTTAATAATTACACAGCAAACATTATACAGCACCTACTATACTTCTCTAAGCACTTTACACATATTAATTCATAATTTGCCAGAAAGAGGCAGATATAAAACAAAAATTCATGCCCCAAAGCATGACTAAACCAAACAGTTGCAAGGCAACCTCACAGAACAGGAGAAATATGAGCTTTAGTGTCAACTATACTTGTATCTAAATTTCTACTTATCTAAGTGATCACAAGCAAATTACCTAACTTTTCTGAGCCCCAGTTGCTTTACTATAAAATTAAATGTCATGAAAAATTAAATCAGTAATATATTGTACTATTGCCTGACATACGTTAAACATCAAATACTAATTTTTTATTTCTAAATCTACCCCTATAGACTCGAAGCTCCTTGAAAGCATGTGGCTAAATCTAGGTTCATTATTAATTCAAAAAAAAATTGTGGAAAGAAATTATACATATTGAACTGAAAAGACAAAAAGTAATTCCTTCAAAACACTAAGGGAAAATTTTTTTTCTACATAAACGCTGAAACTAACCTCTCTATTATGAAAGAATGAGGGTAGAAAAGGTATTCTATGACATGCAAGGTCTCAACAATTGACCTCCAATTCACCATTTTTAAGTAGCTACTGGAGAACGTGCTGCACAAAATTAAGGGAATAAACCAAGAAAGAGGAAGTCACGAAAAGCAGGGCACAGAAGAATCCACACAGGGTAGAGTCACAGAGGATTCCCATATGATGGTGACGGGGAGTCCCTGCAGACCTAGAGATGCATCAGTCCCAACTGGGGAAGAGCACAGGCTCTGAGAGGGATGTCTTCATTAAAACTGACAAACTATCAATGTATTGACTACCCTGAGAAGAATTTCCGGCTTCTGTAGAAAACTTGGTGGGGGATGAATTAATAAAATCAATATAGAAAACAAAGCAAATTTTAAAATGAAGCAATTGTTAACTCCATGAAAAACAAAAATTGTACACAAAAGGAAATATAAACATGGCTTAACTATGAACAATATTTACATATTTAAAACTATGTATACAATTACTATTCATTGAATCAAAAATTATGATTCAGGTGTATGGAAAGCATAGAGGGAAAGGCCATGTGTATTTCTGTGGAGACAAGAGAGCTGTAGCCTCATCCTCCATATTAGGAAGTCAACAGGAAGTCTAAAATTTAAAAAGCAAGAAAGGGTAGTACATAGAAATAGAGTAGAAATAACAGAAGAAACAAGCTAAAAAGAATTGAAAGTGATTGGGAGAGGGTTGGGGGTAGGAAGGATGAAGGACAGAACTGCTGCTTGTGTTATAAGCCTTACAGTAGTACATGTGCATTTGTGTGTGATAAATAAGAACTGAACTTTAAAATAATATTCAAATTGCATGTTCACAGAACCCCTGAAACACCTCTGAAGAGTCCAGGAAAAGTATTTGAAAACAATTTAAAGCTCAGTGGGAATTTCTTAGAATACTGGACACAGTACTGGATCACTCATTGTTGATAACAAAGCTTAAATGATTTTATATGAATGTTTTATTGGGGGTCACTTGAATTACACTTATGTTAACACTATAAGGTATCATTTTCCCATGTTACAGATTAGAAAACAATGTTAAACAACTTACTCAAGAGCACACTGCCAGTACAAAGATATGCATGTGGTTTCTATTCCCACACAGTACCAAAGAACACACTCAATTTTTCTTGAGTATGAAAAATACAATTCCAGGAGTCAAAATTTTTGTTCGAATGTGTAATATAAATTTCTTTTTCTGAAATTTAATCCTGTCCAAAATGAAATTTCAAAAGTTACTCATTAAACTATCTCTTAGTAGCATATTTTTCTTTGGTATTCATTCCATGGACACATTTTTATTTATAACTGTGCTATAATTTATTGTCAACCATAAGATTTACTACAAACTCACAATATAAGAAAAGTTAGCAGCAACAAAAGATGCATGAGCTGTAAAACTATACAAGATCATGAAAAATTATTTATGGGAAATGTCAGACAACAAATGATAATTGCATACTGATGATCTGATCTGAATAGAACATGTCCTGGGGTCAGATTCTATTTTTGATAAGCTAATCATTTAAGTCTGAAATTATGGACAATTCTTAGCACTCACATTAGCACTCACAAAATTACTTGGGGAAATGTCCTTAATAATGTGAGCAATGTGAGCAATCTCTGATGAAGAATCTAGCTGAGAATTAAGACTTCATTTAGCATTTAAATAACTCCAAATAAATCAAACATTAATTTTGCCTTCTGACAATCTTTAACTTAAAAATTCTTACAAGGCTTTTTTTAAAAAATAAATAAATACAATGGGTCAGGCACGGTGGCTCATGCCTGTAATACCAGCACTTTGGGAGGGCGAGGTGGGCAGATCGCTTGAGGTCGGGAGTTGGAGACCAGTCTGCCCAACACAGTGAAACCCCATCTCTACTAAAAATACAAACATTGGCCGGAAGTAGTGGTGCACATCTGTAATCCCAGCTACTTGGGAGGCTGAGGCAGGAAAATAACTTGAATCCAGGAGGCGGATGTTGCAGTGAGCTGAGATCCCGCCACTACACTCCAGACAGAGGAAGACTCTGTCGATCGATCGATCGATCGATCGATCGATAGATAGATAGATTAAAAAAATACAACGAAACTTGCCTCAAAAACTACTTTTCCCACCTAACTAAAAAGCAACATGGTGGCTCATGCCTGTAATCCCAGCACTTTGGGAGGCCGAGTTGGGTGGATCTCGAGTCCAGGAGTTCAAGACCAGCCTGGCCAACATGACAAAATCCCGTATCTACTAAAAATACAAAAATTAGCCAGGCATGGTGGCACAGCACCTATAGTCCCAGCTACTTGAAGGCTGAAATGGAAGAATCACTTGAGCCCAGGAGGTAGAGATTGCAGTGAGCCAGGATTGCACCACTGCACTCCAGCCTGAGTAACACAGCCAGACCCAGCTTCAAAAAAAAAAAAAAAAAAAGAATTCAAAAAAGTTTGTATAACTATTTTTGAAGAGTTGTCTCCTTACTCCCTACATTCCATGTTGTATAGTAGCTGGGAATAATAGAAACAACAGGAGGGAAAAAGCAATTACAAATGAAGGCAATGATTTCCTGGTCAGTAGGGCCTCCATATTGGTAGGCAATCATTTTCTCTGTCTCTATTTGGGTCTTGTTTTTGTTTTTCCATCAGGGGTAACTCAGAGTTCTAAACTCTACTCCATGCCACATTCCTCATGTTCCCTCAAAAGACTATTTCAGATAGAACAGTTGCTGCAAGCAATTTAAGCAAAAGAGATTATTGAAATGAAAAAGACTTACTAGAACTCATAGGACTAAAGGAAAATATGAACACAAAGAATCTTAGCAAGAGTGAAAGCCCAATGAGTTCAAAACATCATTACCACCAAATGATTCAGCTCCAATCACCTCTTGCCTCTAAGTGTCTACACAAGTTTAAAAGACTAAGAACTGGTTGGATTCATTTTGGTCACATGGAGGACAGGGAACAAAATCTAATTATTAGAGAAAACCTCAAAATTCATACAAGAGTGAAGTACAGTGGGAATAGCTCCAACAAAAGGATAGTTGCTCAGATAAAAACAAACAAACAAACAAACAAAAAACACAAGTACAGTTTTGTACCACATAGTGATGTTTGTCAATGACAAACTACTTATATAATAGTAGTCCAAGGAGATTATAAGGAAGCTAAAAAATTCCTATTACCTAGTATTTACTATGTAATACTTTTTACTGTTATTTTAGAGTATACTCCTTCTACTTATAGGAAAAAAAATTTAACTGTAAAACAGTCTCTCGCAGATCTTTTAGGAAGGTACTTCAGAAGAAGATAATGATAGCTCCATGCACTCTATTTCTCCTGAACAGCTTCCAGTGGGACAAGATGTGGAGATGAAAGGAAATAATATAGATGGTCCTGACCCTGTGTAGACCTCTTCTAATGTGGGTGTTTGTGTCTTAGTTTTTAGCAAAAGTTTGAAAGATAAAACTAAAAATAATTTTTAAAATAGAACAAAGTTTCTAGAATAAGGATATAAAGAAAATATTTTTGTATGATTATACAATGTGTTTGTGTTTTAAACTAAGTGTTACTTAGCAAAAGAGTTTTTTAAAAGTTAAAAATACTTAAAGGTTTATAAAGTAAAAATGTACAGTAAGCAATGGTTTATTATTAAAGAAAAATATTTTTTATAAATTTAGTGTAGCCTACGTGTAGGGTGTTTATAAAGTCTACAGTTGTGTACAGTAATGTGCTAGGCCTTCACACTCACTCACTGACTCACCCACAGAAACTTCCAGTACTGAAAGCTCCATTGATGGTAAGTGTCCTATACAGGTGTACCTTTTTTTTTTATCTTTTAAACCATATTTTTACTATATGTGGGTTCCCTTCTCATTTCACATACATGAAAAATTAGATCCAGAGAGAGATTAAACAACTTAGGTTTAATGTTATGTAGTCAACAAGTGGTATAAGCTGAGATTTGGCTCCAGAGTCTGGGCACTCAACCATTACACAAAAGGCAAAAAAAATTGAAGAGGTAGAATTTAGCACTTAACTAGAAGCAGGGGTGAGGATGATGAAGAGCTCAGGTATGACTCCTAGGATTCTGGATTCTGGATTTTACATAATTTACTATACCTTTTCTATGTTTATATATGTTTAGGTAAACACAAATATTTACCATTGTGTTACAACTGCCTACAGTAATCAGCCCAGTGACATGCTGTATAAGTTTGTAGCTTAGGAACAATAGGCCATATAGCTTAGGTGTGTAATAGGCTATACTATCTCGGTTTGTGTAGGTACATTCTATAATGTTCACACACACTGATGAAATTGCCTAACAATGCATTTCTCAAATGTATCCCCATTGTTAAGTGACTGTAATCTTCACAGAGAAAAGAGGAAAATTAAGCATAAACTCCATCAACATAATACTCATTCAATGAAAACACTCATATGTATGTCTACCCACCCATTAGCCCTTCTCCTTTTGTAAAATAGGTGCTCACCTGTCCTGTCCAGACTGAGTATCTCCTAATGCATCTTAGACCTCACATATGCCAATCTCTTCATTTACCAAGTCTCTCCAGTAATTTCCACCTCTCTCTAAGAACTTCTTATATCACATATAAACATGCCAAAATCTTTCCCATGCTAAAAATCATTCCTTCCACCCTGGTATCCCTTTGGCAAACCCTTTCTTCTCTCCTTTATGAACAAGCTTCTAGGAAGAGAAGCCTACTACACTCTTGACTTCCTCATCTGCCGCAGGGCTTTGCTTCAGCTTGCACTACCCCACTGAAATTGCACTCTCAGGGCCATAAACAACCTCTTCACTGCCACATGTAATAAATACATTTGGCCTTTGTTTTTGTGAGCAAGCATACCATAGTCACTTAAGAGCATGAACTTTGCAGTCATTCTCAGAGTTCACAATCCTCGCTCTGACACTTACCTTAGACAAACTATTTTAGCTCTCTGTTTTCTTATCCCTAAAGCACGGCGATAAAAATACCGTGTATCACAGACTCGTCTTGAAGAACTAACACATATAAAGTACTTAAAGCATTGCCTGAGATATGTCAAGTACTATATGTGTTAGCTATATGTTATCATCATTTTATTAGATCTCTTCCTATGACATTTAATATTGTTAAGAATGTCTCCCTTGAAATCCTCAATTCCCTTGGCTTCTGTGATATTATTATCTTAAGGTTCTTGTACTTCTCTATTGCCTCTTCAAGTTCCTCTTCCTTTATCTGACTATTAAGTACTAATGCACCCGAGAATTATTCTTGGTTCTCATTCTTTTTCATTTAGTACATTGCCCCTGAAAATTTTATCTACTCCCTTAACCCCAATTACCAATTCTGTCCTCTTTCTCTTTCTTTCTCTCTCTCCATCTATTATTTTATCTAACAAATATTATTGAGTTATTCTGTGCCAGGCATCATGCCAAGCACTCTGGCCCAGGCTCCTGCTGGAGCTCCAGATCCACATAATCTATTTGACTTCTCTATCCATGTGCCTCAAAGGTACCTCAAATTCAAGATATCCAGAACTAAATTTATCACTCCCTCATCCTCCAAACATGTTCCTCCTTCTGTATTCTCTGACCCAGAGACAAGCATTATCATGCACCAGGGTGCCCAATCCAGAATCCTAGGAGTCATGTCTGAGCTCTTCATCATTCACATCCCTGCTTCTAGGTACGTGCTAAATTCTACCTCTTCAATATTTTTGCCTGTTGTGTAATGGTTGAGTAGCCAGACTTTGGAGCCAAATCCAGCTATACTTCTTGCTGACTACATAACACTAAACATAAGCTGTTTAACTTCTCTGGACTTCATTGTTCTCCTATGTAAAATGAGGGATGAACCCAGTTTACAGGATGTGATGAGTATTAAATGGAACAATTCACATATAAACATAGTGTTGATGGCTGTAGTGATACCTTGGTTCTTCTTAGTTTAAAAGAATTTAAACAAGAGATACATAGCAAAGAAGATGGAGCATAGAGTAATTTATTGCAAAAGAAAAAGCATATTTTGAAAGTTAGGTGCAGAACAGACAGCACGCCATGAGATTGTGAGAATTCGGGGTGGGCTGCTTTTAAGGGTGAGAGGGCAAGGACTGGAACTAGGAATACTCCGTTTATGAGAGTCTTACATGATTATTCATAAGGGGGTAGGAAGAGGTATTACTAGTAAGCATGTTCTGGGTAGTCTTCTGGGTGCACACACACAGTAGCTGTACATACTTGTTCATACATTGCATGTCTCATTAGCATCTTAAATCTCCACCCATGGGTGTGTTTTTTCACTACTATAATGAACAAAGGGTCAGTCTAAGAACAGGTAAAATCCAAACGTCCATGCTCTGTAGAGGGGAAATTCCCCGCTGAAGATATCTTTGTTTGACTGAGCTCAATTACAGTGCAAATGCTGAGGCTTATTGTGCTGACTGTACGGTCACTGTAGTTGCTGCATTGCAAGAACATGGTTACTTCCTTGACTACCTGTCCTGCCTCAATATCACTGTGTCTAACACATAGTAAGTACTGAATAAATACAGATTATTTCATTTACATCTTCCCTACTGACATTATATTAGTTCAAGCCTCTGTTCTTTCTTAGTTATCATTCTAACTGGTGTGCTTGTGTTCAGTCTCGATCTTCATAAGCCCATTAGTCATACTATTGCCCAAAAATCTGATCTGAAACTCATTACCATAAAATAGAAATGCAGCAAACTTGAAGTGAACAGTATAGACTCTTAATTAATCACACATAGAGGGAAAACTATCCACAAGCTGGATCCATCTGAAAATTAGTATCAGGTTAATAGTAAAAACAAAGACTTGGAATCAACTTTCAGACAAAAATCATATTTCCCACCTATTGGCAAGCAAATGCTATTCATATCTATTCAGCTTGGCTTAACCAAAGCAAGCAAGTGGTTAAGATCGTTTATTACAAGATGCCAGTTCTTGATTCTGTTTTGATCATGCACAACATAAAGGAGAATTAATGTTTATAACTATCTTCAATACTGAAGGAAGTCTATTACTGAAGTCAGTATTATTCCTTTCAGTAATCAAAAATTACTGAATTTTTATGGGAGTCTTACATGATTATTCATAAGGGGGTGGGAAGAGGTGTTACTGAAATTACTTAATTTTTGACAGGAGTATTTAAAATTCTGAATTGTCAACAACCTGGAGAACTTTGAGTCCTGAAAGGAATGCAGCATGAAAAGAAGATCTAGTTGATAATTTATTAATTTAACATAATAATTCAAGCATAAAAAGTTTGAGTAAGGTTAAACCATATTGATTAATAGTTATCATTTGATATATTATGGAAAACTTGTTGAAAAGAAAAGTTATACCACTGAATCTTATGTTCCTATTCTAAAGTGGAAGAAAACTTGCAGCATGAGTTGAGAAAGAATACTTCTAAACCAGATAGTCTGGAACAAACCAATTTTATTTATCTACATAAACACTGATCTATTAGATATTAGCCTACCTTTTTATTTTCTACTGCCAGTAACAGTTTTTCTTGTCTTGATTGAAATTTGATCAACCTGCGTCTCTCTAAATCACTCAGACTGGAAAAATACTACCCAAGAAAAGTATGGCTTAGTTTGACCAAGTAAAAGAATTAACCTGAAAATGTGCAAATAGCTGGGAAATTTTCTGTTAACAATTTAACCATGTTCTGGGAAAAAAAAACACAATTGCATAAAGCAGCATTTTCTCTGTCATTAATTGAATCACACTTTTAGTCAAAAATACACATTAAAATTAATATCGTTCACTCTTTAAAAACAAACAAGCAATATAACTTTATTGATTATCAATGCAAAAGAGCTAGAGGAAATAGTCAGAACACCTTATTTTTCATAGTTGAATCAGATCTACACTGAAATGAATCTGCAGTACAACACACATTATGGAATAACTAATATCTTCACTGCTGCTTTCTTTGGAAGTAATGTCATCTGTCATATAATCTCATCTTGGACTATGTTATTAAAAAGCTATAGAAGATAGACATTGGAAGATCAAGATTAGTTTTTTCACAGATGAAACCACAAAATCAATGAAGCATCATTATTCATACAGAAATAGAAGGAAATATACAACTTTTACTGCTATCACATCCCAAAAAATGATGTAGGCCAAAAGGCAGTTTCCATATCATCATACAATAAATTCTAGTCACAAATTTATGTCATTGTGTGAAGGCATTTGAAAGGTTCATAATGGAACTTGTTCAGATTTTTTTAAGGGCAAAAGATTAGAGCCAACTCTAAAAAGAGAGGTAATTTTCAAAATTCTGTCTCCCTCTAAAATAAAATCTTATTTCAAAAATAATTTGTTCATACATAATTGGATTCACTGTACAATACCTGGAGCCCAAATCTCAGTAGATTTTATGGGTGGATTATTTGATGTGTATTGTAGGATAAGTGAAACAAGAAATTATGTTTATATTGTTGATCACAGAGATTTTTAGGATCTTTGAAAGGAGACAAGCAGATTCCTGATCAATGAGATTAAGTAACTATGTAGTCCTGAATTTGGACTGGAAATATAAATGTGAACTCATTATAATTTTATTTTTAAACATCTATCAAGGCAGAGACAGAGAGAGAGAAAAAGCTCATAAATCCCTCAGAAACAATTGAAATCACTCAGAAACAATAAAAATAAGGCAAATTTAGTAGCATCCAGAATAGGGTCATTAAATACTCCTTCTCACACAGAGGAACAAGGATAATTTGGAGAAGTAGCTACTTCCAGAGGTGGGACAGAAAATGTTCAAGATAAGCCTGTAACATCTTGTCATACTAGAGGTCCAGGAAGGCAATAGGGACTACTAGGATCATGTCATGAAGATTCAGGACTCAACCTGAATAAGCTCCTTCTGTACAAATATAGTACAATTTGAGCATCAATACGATTAATATTAAACTATGTTTATACCCATTAATTCTTAATAATATGAAAAAAGGTTATTTATTTTCTTTGAAGGATACTCCACCTTCTTTAGCTCTGTCTGAAATAAAGAAGTACACAGATCTAAAGATGTGTATATGTTTATATTTTGTAGCAGCCAGGCTTTTAGCACAATATGAAAAAATATCATATTCAACTAAAAATAAATTTAAATCATGAATATGCTTACTAATATATTTAACTTTTAATCCAACAAAAGCATTTTCCATAGGTGGCAACAGCAGAAAAAAATAGTGAGCACAATGTGATTAAAGAAATTTACATAAATTCATTCCTGTTGCTTCTATAGAAGTTAATAAAATTAACAATTCTCTACAAGGTCAATTAAGAACTGCTGATGAAGTTTTCTGAAAGACTGCCTGAATCCTTTTAAATCTTTTAGATTTGGTCTATATCTATTACATTCTTTAGAAAAATTTTTAGCGATAATCAACATTTCATCTTATCGAGGAAAGAAACTTTGCAAGAAGCAGTAGTTTATCTTTCATTTGATGTATTAAATCCCTTTCAAGTATATGTTGAATCTTTGGAGGTAAATTCAGTGGGATGTTCTCAAGGGCAGCCTCTCAGTCAGTCCTATTTTCAAACCAAAGATGCCTGTTGTTGCCAATATATTGCTGTTATGTTTTGGCAGATGACTGTGGTAACATATTACTCCATCTAGTTAAGCAGGCTCTATTCAGCAGAGGCATGTAACTATTTCCTTTTGCATCGTTCACCAACATTCATTTCTTAGCACAAACTTTGCTTCTCTTCACATTCTGGGCAATATGTGCTTGAGATCAAACATCCAGTTTTCAACACTATCATTATTGTCCCTACCATTTAAAATATCCTACAAGAGCAGTATGGTGCAGTAAAAATTACATGGGCTTTGCAATGAGACAAATCTGGGTTAGAAACACAAAATAACTTACTATATATATGACCTTGGGGAAATTACACACCCTGAGTTCATTTCATTGCCTGTGAAGTAGGAAAAATAATACCTAATTTGCAAATTTGTTGTGAAGATTGATGTAGTACATACAGAAAGTACCTCCTCCCCACCCAATGATAAATACAAAGGCTTACAATAAAGCAGTAACTTCTCATTTTCGCTCTCTGAGCTCTATCTTTCTACACAGTAAGATCATGCTTTGTATTACTATTTTAATAATACCAACATGTCCTCCATGAGCTGTTTAATCTCATACTCCACTCAATATAGTGATTGCTGATATTTTTCCTGACTCTCTTGCTTTCATTCTCTTTCTGGTGACCCTATGAGAACTGGTGTCAGCACAGAATTTCTGTATAGAATTAACTTGAAGCAACAATCTGGTGAGGAGACCTTCAGAAAATTGTAAAGCTGGATGCATTAGCAATGTCTTGCTTCTTTACCTTGCTAATTTTGAGCCCCTGCCTTCTTGCTCATTTTGTACCTGTTCATGGGCTTTCTTTCATTCAGATCTTTGAATGCTCCTTCCTGATCTAGGACCTTTGCACAAGCTGTTTGCTCCCTGGAAATCTTAAATTTCCTAACCCTGCTCAACCTTCTGTCTTTAGCTTAAATGATGCATTCTCAGGGAAACCTTCCTTATGTTTCCAGACTAGTTTAAGTTTTTTTCTACTACATCCATATTTTTTTCATAACATTTACCTCAAATTTTTTAATTAAGTAAAAATATTTCTGTAGGTGGCTGGCAAGATGGGTGAATACAAATAGCTCCCGTCTGCAGCTCCCAGGAAGATCAACGGAGATGCTGGGTGATTTCTGCATTTCCAACTGATGCACCTGGCTCATCTCATTGGAACTGGTTAGACAGTGGGTGCAGCCCATGGAGGGCAAGCCAAAGCAGAGTGGGGCATTGCCTTACCCAGGAAATGCAAGGGGTCAGGGAACTGCCTCCCTGAGCCCAGGGAAGCCCTGAGGGACTGTGCTGTGAAACACGGTGCACTCCGGCCCAGATACTACGTTTTTCCCATTGTCTTTGCAAATCACAGACCAGGAGATTCTTTTGGGTGCCTACACCATCAGGGCCCTGGGTTTCAAGCACAAAACTGGGTGGCCGTTTGGGCAGACACTGAGCTAGCTGCAGGAGTTGTTTTTCATACCCCTGTGGCACCTGGAACACCAACAAGACAGAACCGCTCACTCCCCTGAAAAGGAGGCTGAAGCAAGGGAGCCAAGTTGTCTAGCTCAGTGGATCCCACCCTATAGAGCCCAGCAAGCTAAGATCCACTGGCTTAAAATTCTAACTGCCAGCACAGCAGTCTGAAGTCAACCTGAGACACTGGAGCTTTGTGGGGGAGGGGCGTCCACCATTACTGAGGTTTGAATAGGTGTTTTTCCCCTCACAGTGTAAACAAAGCCACGGGGAAGTTTGAACTGGGCAGAGCCCACTGCAGCTCAGCAAAGCCACTGTAGCCAGACTGCCTCTCTAGATTCCCTCTCTCTGGGAAAGGCATCTCTGAAAGAAAGGCAGCAGCCCCAACCAGGGGCTTATAGATAAAACTCCCATCTCCCTTGAACAGAGCACCTGGGAGAAGGGGTGGCTGGGAATGCAGCTTCAGCAACTGAAACATTCCTGCCTGCTGGCTCTGAAGACAGCAGTGGATCTTCCAGCACAGCACTCGAGCTCTGCTAAGGGACAGACTATCTCCTCAACTGGGTTCCTGACCCCCATGCCTCCTGATGGGGAGACACTTCCCAACAGGGGTCGACAGACACACAGGAGCACTCCGGCTGGCATCTGGTGGGTACCCCTCTGGGACTAAGTTTCAGAGGAAGGAACAGGCAGCAATCTTTGCTGTTCTGCAGCCTCCGCTGGTGACACCCAGGCAAACAGCGTCTGAAGTGGACCTCCAGCAAACTCCAGCAGACCTACAGCAGAGGGGCCTGACTGTTAGAAGATTAAAATCCTCAATAAAATACTGGCAAACCAAATCCAGTAGCACATAAAAACGCTTATCCACCATGATCAACTCGGCTTCATCCCTGGAATGCAATACTCGTTCAACATATGCAAATCAATAAACGTAATCCATCACGTAAGCAGAACCAATGACAAAAAACAAATGATGATCTCAATAGATGCAAAAAAAAGGCCTCTGATAACATTCAACACCACTTCATGCTAAAAACTCTCCATAAACTAGGTGTCGATGGAACATGTCTCAAAATAATAAAAGCTATTTATGACAAACCCACAGTCAATATCATACCAAACGGGCAAAACCTGGAAGCATTCCCTTTGAAAACCAGCATAAGACAAGGATGCCCTCTCACGCCACTCCCATTCAACATAGTATTGGAAGTTCTGGCCAAGGCAATCAGGCAAGAGAATGAAATAAAGGGTATTCAAATAGGAAGAGAGGAAGTCAAATTGTCTCTGTTTGCAGATGACATGACTGCATATTTAGAGAACCCCATCGTCTCAGCCCCAAATCTCCTTAAGCTGATAAGCAACTTCAGCAGAGGCTCAGGATACAAAATCAATGTGCAAAAATCACAAGCATTCCTATACATCAATAATAGACAAACAGAGAGCCAAATCATGAGTGAACCCCCATTCACAATTGCTACAAAGAGAATAAAATACCTAGGAATACAACTTACAAGGGATGTGAAGGACTTCTTCAAGGAGAACTACAAACCACTGCTCAAGGAAATGAGAGGACACAAACAAATAGAAAAACATTCCATGCTCATGGATAGGAAGAATCAATATCATGAAAATGGCCATACTGCCCAAAATAATTTATAGATTCAGTGCTATCCCCATCAAGCTACCATTGACTTTCTTCACAGAATTAGAAAAAAACTAGTTTAAATTTCATATAGAACCAAAAAGGAGCACTTAGAGCCAAGACAATCCTAAGCAAAAAGAACAAAGCTGGAGGCATCACACTACCTGCCTTCAAACTATACTACAAGGCTACAGTAACCAAAACAGCATGATACTGGTGC
The DNA here is from genome assembly GCF_037993035.2 of Macaca fascicularis. Classification (NCBI taxonomy): domain Eukaryota; kingdom Metazoa; phylum Chordata; class Mammalia; order Primates; family Cercopithecidae; genus Macaca; species Macaca fascicularis. The sequence goes on from NC_088379.1 coordinate 148,262,281, forward strand.
CAAAATAGATATATAAACCAAAGGAATAGAACAGAGGCCTCAGAAATAACGCCACACATCTAAAACCATATGATCATTGACAAATCTGACAAAAACAAGCAATGGGGAAGGGATTCCCTATTTAACAAAGGGTGTTAGGAAAACTGGCTAGCCACACGCAGAAAACTGAAACTGGACCCCTTCTTACACCTTATACAAAAATGATCTCAAGATGGATTAAAAACTTAAATGTAAGACCTAAAACCATAAAAACCCTAGAAGATAACCTAGGCAATACCATTCAGGACATAGGCATGGGCAAAGACTTCATGACAAAAACACCAAAAGCAATGGCAACAAAAGCCAAAATTAACAAATGGGGTCTAATTAAACTAAAAAGCTTCTGCACAGCAAAAGAAACTGTCATCAGAGTGAACAGATAACCTACATAATGGGAGAAAAGTTTTGCAATCTATCCATCTGACAAAGGGCTAATATCCAGAATCTACAATGAACTTAAACAAATTTACAAGAAAAAATCAAAAAGTGGGCAAAAGATATGAACAGGCACTTCTCAAAAGAAGACATTTATGTGGCCAACAAACATATGAAAAAAAGGTCATCGTCACTGCTTATTAGAGAAATGCAAATCAAAACCACAATGAGATACCATCTCATGCCAGTTAGAAAGGTGGTCATTAAAAAGTCAGGAAACAACAGATGCTGGAGAGGATTTGGAGAAATAGGAACGCTTTTACACTGTTGGTGGGAGTATAAATTAGTTCAACCATTGTGGAAGACAGTGTGGTGATTCCTCAAGGATCTAGAACCAGAAATACCATTTGACCCAGCAATCCCATTACTGGGTATATACCCAAAGGACTACAAATCATTCTATTATAAAGACATATAAACACATATGTTTACTGCAGCACTGTTCACAATAGCAAAGACTTGGAACCAACCCAAATGCCCATCAATGATAGACTGGATTAAGAAAATGTACAGCATGGAATACTATACAGCCACAAAAAAGGATGGGTTCATGCCCTCTGCAGGCACATGGAGGAAGCTGGAATCCTTCATTCTCAGCAAACTAACACAAGAACAGAAAACCAAACACCACATGTTCTCACTCATAAGTGGGAGCTGAACAATGAGAACACATGGACAAGAGAGGGGAACATCACACACCGGGATCTGTCAGGGGGTGGAGGCCTAGGGGAGGGATAGCATTAGGAAAAATACCTAATGTAGATGATTGGTTGATGGATGCAGCCAACCACCATAGCATATGCATACCTATGTAACAAACCTGCATGTTCTGCACGTGTATCCCAGAACTTAAAGTATAATTCAAAAAAAAAAAAAAAGAAAGAGAGAAAGAAAGAGAGAGAAGGAAGGAAGGAAGGAAGGAAGGAAGGAAGGAAGGAAGGAAGGAAGGAAGGAAGGAAGGAAGGAAGGAAGGAAGGAAGGAAGGAAGGAAGGAAGGAAGGGGAAAGAAAGAAAGGAAAGAAAGAAAGAATTGTAAAGCTGAATTTGCAAAGCAGAGATGCTGTTTTTAGTTCTATTGTAGATGATAGGGACAGAAGGCAAGGAAATTCTGGGCAGAGGAGAGGGGGTTCCCAACCTCAAGCTGAAAAGCCTGGAACTGCAGCCCCAAGTGAGAAAATACATCCTGGTTTTCCCACTCAAATATTGCCTTTTCCAAAATTATCAGTGGCCTGTCCTGCCCCCATCCTGTGCCTTTAAAATCCCCAAAACTCAGACTGGAGAGAGAAGAAGAAACTGGATGTCAGAGACTACAGTTGGATGTCAGAGAGAAGTGGCTTGACTTCAGAGGGACAGCTTGATGGCATGGTTTCAGAGAGGAGTTTGGCCAGGGACAGCCAGACTCCAGAGGAAGATTACCTTCCTGCTCCATCTTTTTCAGCTCCCCTTCCTTCCTGCTGAGAGCCACTTCCATCAACAATAAAAATCTCCTGGCCGGGCGCGGTGGCTCAAGCCTGTAATCCCAGCACTTTGGGAGGCCGAGACGGGCAGATCACAAGGTCAGGAGATCGAGACCATCCTGGCTAACACGGTGAAACCCCGTCTCTACTAAAAAATACAAAAAAACTAGCCGGGCGTGGTGGCGGGCGCCTGTAGTCCCACAGGAGAATGGCGTGAACCCAGGAGGCGGAGCTTGCAGTGAGCTGAGATCTGGCCACTGCACTCCAGCCTGGGCGACAGAGGGAGACTCAGCCTAAAAAAAAAAAAAAAAAATTATCCTGCACTTACCATGTCCAATTCATTCATGTGACCTCATTACTCCTGGACACTGGACAAGAACTTGGGTGCCATGACTGCAGAGGTAAAAGGTTGTCACATTGATCCTCCACTGAGCTGTTAACACTTAAGTCATCCAGGGATTGCAAAACTAAAAGGCCACCGTAACACTGCTTCTGTGACTTCAGGAATCACAGACACCGCACCCCCCTCCCCCCGCACCGCCCCAGACACTTCCACAAGGCCCACAGGGAATTTTGCTCCTGCCAGAGCCCAAAAGCACTCACCCCAGCTCCTGCACTTGCTCACCTGTGCTCCGGCTCCTGCGAGGGGTGGAATGCAGCGGGACCAAGGGATTAGAGTCCACCCCTGCTGGCACCAAAGCAGTCAGCTAGTTCTAGCACCCGCGCACTTCAGTTCCCACACACGAAGGGGTCAGAGAAATATCCTGCTTCATAAATACAGGAATTTTTGTGTTGATGCTGTGCTTGCAAAGCAAATACCCCTTTTTTACATATATTGTATTGTTTGGAAATAGCTCTTCAGGAGGCTGATGAAGATATAAAGGACCTTAAAAACCCCCTTCTCCCATCACCTCCAGCCATCTTTTAGGCCATTGATCATTATCCTCCGTGATACTGCATTCTTAGACTACGTTAATATCTATATTGATACCCTTCTTTCCTCATAACCTATTTCTTCCTCCATAATGTTTACCCTAAGAGAAATTACAAGTTATAAACTGTTCATTCCCCACCAACTAATTTTGACCAAAATGCAATTTTCTTTAATCAAGAGAGCCACATATATTGGTTAATGCTGGAGCCAGACTGCCTGTGTTCAGGCAGTTGCATGACATTGGGCAAATTCCTTTTATCCCATTTGTGGCTCTGCTTCTTCAGTTACAAAATGAGGATAAGAGTAGTAATCTACCTCCAAGTATTAGTGTAAAAATTAAATGAGTTAATAACTGGCCTAAACTAAGTGATATACAAAGGTTTCCTACTATAGCTGAAGTTTAAATGGTATCATCTTATACATATGCAGCATTTACACAGGCTACTTTCCTATAAGCAACTGCCTCACTATCGAGTCCTCTAGATATTCGGTAATTAAGTCCCATGTAGGTGTTCCCCAAATCCATTGTTACTCAATTTGGATCAGTTGTATAGTGTTATTTTATCATTCATTCTATAAATATTTACTGACTACTTACTATGTGCCAGATATTGTGCTAGGAGTTGAGAATATAATGGTGAACAAAAACAAATATTACCCAACCTTTTGCAATGCTTGCATACAGTGGGAGAGAGCACCACAAATCCAATAATCATAAACAGAAAACATTAACTATAAAAGATGCTAAATGCTACAAGGTGAGGCACATGATACTATAAGAAAACCAACTTACCAAAAGTCAATTTTCAGAAAGCCAACTTGCCAAAAGTCAGTTTTCCAAATGACTGATTCACTGAATTCCTAACGGAAAATTCACTGAAAGTTAGTTTGCCAAAAGCCAATTTCCAGAAAATCAATTTGATAAAGAGTAGTCTGCCAAATCATCATTTCACCAAATGAGCAATTCACTGAATTACTGAGGATTTTTTGAAGTCTTAATTTCACAAAAGTTTTAATGCATCTTTTCATGATAGCTCTTTAACCCTGAATTTGACTGTCTGTCTGGGCTGAATGTCAATTCCATGTTCTCACATTTCAAATGCCAATCCCTTTGCTAATGCTCAGCGATCCAGTACTCCAATGTAAGCAAATGGTGGGCTTCTCACAGTTACTGTCTTCAGAATTAGGCTTCTGCTTATCCCTGTCACTGCCAGAAAGACAGTTGCAAAGAACCATCCTAGACTAGGATGATGAATGGATTTTCTACAAATTGTCTACTGCCAAATTTTCTTTCAGCAAATTGGTCATTTATGGAATTAACTCTCACTTAACTGTTTCTCAGTGAAATTACCTAGAGCCAATGTGTTGAGAGCCTACAACTGGGGTATTTGGCCTTGTCAAACAGATAAAAGAAGGCGTCACTGAGGAAAAAAAATAACTGAACTAAGGTCAGAAAGATAAATAAACCAGGCAAAAGAGAAAGGAAATAACGTCTAAGCAAAGAGAAGAAAATATGCAAAGGCCACTTGGAGAGGAAGCAGTGGCATTAATGGGGTTGCAAAAAGGCCAGTGTGGCTGAAGTACAGAGAACAAGGCAGAGAATAGTGTGAATTGAGGCTAGAAATAAAGTTAGGGGCTAGACCATACTGTGCCTTATAGACCATAATAAAGACTGCTGTTCTCATTTTAAGAATTGAAATTCTTAATATATTTCAAGTAAGATATAAAATAATTAGACTTGCATTTTGTCTTTTTTTAATTTTTGTGGGTACATAATAGGTGTATATATTTATAGGGTACATGAGGTGTTTCAATATGGGCATGCAATGCATCACAGTCATCATGTAAAACAGGGTATCCCTCCCCGTCAGGCATTCACCGTTTGTGTTACAAACAACCCAATTATACTATTTTAGTTATTTTTAAGTCTATGATTAAATTATTATTGACCATAGTCACTTTGTTGTGCTATCAAATACTAGGTCTTATTTATTTATTTATTATCCATTAACTATCCCCACCTTCCCCCAACCCTTCCACTATCCTTTCCAGCCTCTGGTAACCATCCTTCTACTTTCTATCTTATGAGTTCAATTCCTCTGATTTTTAGATCCCACAAACAAGTGAGAACATGTCATGTTTATCTTTCTGTACCTGGTTTATTTCACTTAGCATAATGACCTCCAGTTCCATACATGCTGCTGGAAATGACAGATTGTCATTCTTTAATATGGCTAAATAGTACTCCATTGTGTATAAGTACCACATTTTCTTTCTCCACTCATCTGTTCACAGACCCTTAGGTTGCTTCCAATTTTTGGCTATTGTAAATAGTGTTGCAACAAACATGAGAGTACAGATCTTTGATATACTGATTTCTTTTCTTTTGGGTATGTACCCAGCAGTGGGATTGCTGGATCATATGGTAGCTCTATTGTTAGGTTTTTGAGGAGCCTCTATACTGTTCTCTATAGTGGTTGCACTAATTTACATTCCCACCAACAGTATATGAGGGTTCCCTTTCCTCCACATAATCACCAGTATGTTATTGCCTGTCTTTGTATAAAAGCCATTTTAAATGGGGTAAAAGGATATTTCATTATGGTTTTGATTTGTATTTCTCTGATGCTCAATGATATTGAGCACTTTTTCATATGCCTGCTTGTCATTTGTATGTCCTCTTTTGAGAAATGTTTTTGCCCATTTTTAAAATCAGATTATTAGCTTTTTTCCTGTAGAGTTGTCTGAGCTCCTTATATATTCTGGTTATTAATTCTTTGTCAAACGGGTAGTTTGCAAATATTTTCTCCTATTCTGTGGGTTGTCTCTTCACTCTGTTGATTTTTTCCTTTGCTGTGCAGAAGCTTTTTAACTGGATGTGATTCCATTTGTCCATTTTTGCTTTGGTTGCCTTTGCTAATCAGGTATTACTGAAGAGATCTTTGCCCAGACCAGTGTCCTGGAGAGTTTCTTCAATGTCTTCTTGTAGTAGTTTGATAGTTTCAGGTATTACATTTAAGTATTTAATACATTTTGATTTTATTTTTTTGTATGGTGAGAGATGGGGTCTAGTTTCATTCTTCTACATATGGATATCCAGTTTTCCCAGCATTATTTGTTGCAAAGACTGGCTTTTCCCCAGTGTATGTACTTGGCACCTTTGTCAAAATGAGTTCACTGTAGATGTGTAGATTTGTTTCTGTGTTCTCTATTCCGCTTTATTGATCTACATGTCTATTTTTATGACAGTACCATGCTCTTTTGGTTACTATAGCTCTGTAGTATAATTTGAAGTAAGGTAATGTAATTCCTCCAGTTTTGTTTTTTTCCTTAGGAAGGTTTTGGTTATTCTAGGTCCTTTTTATTTCCATATAAATTTTAGAGCTGTTTTTCCTATTCCTGTGAAGAATGTCATTTGTATTTTGATAAGATTGCATTGAATCTGTAGATTTCTTTTGGTAGTATGCACATTTTAACAATAGTGATTCTTCCAATTCATGAACTTGGATATTTTCATTTTTTGGTGTCCCCTTCAATTTCTTTCATCATAGTTTTATGGTTTTCATTGTAGAGATCTTTCACTTCTGTGGTGAATTCCCAGGTATTTTATTCTATTTGTGGCTATTGTAAATGAGATTTTTTTAAATTTCTTTTTCAGATTGTTCATTGTTGGCATACAGAAATGCTACGATTTATGTATGTTGATTTTTGTATCCTGCAACTTTACTGAATTTATCAGTTATAATCGATTTTTGGTGGTTTTTAGGTTTTTCCAAATATAAAATCATGTCATCTGCAAACAAGGATAATTTGACTTCTTCTTTTCCAATTTGGATGCCCTTTATTTCTTTCTCTTGTCTAACTGCTGTAGCTAGGAATTCCAGTAATATGTTTATTAACAGTGATGAAAGTGGGCATCCTTGCCATATTCCAGATCTTGGAGGAAAGGCTTTCAGATTTTGCCTATTCAGTATAATACTAGCTGTGCATATGTTATATATGGCTTTTATTATGACATACTTATTTTATTATGGTGAGGTATGTTCCTTCTATACCCAGTTTTTGAGGGGTTTTATCATGAAGAGATGTTAAATTTTATCAAATGCCCTCTCAGCATCAACTGAAATGATCATACTCTTTTGTCTTTCATTCTGTTGATATACTGCACTGATTGATTTACATATGTTGAACCATCCTTGCATCTCTGGGATAAATCCCACTTGGTCGTGATGAATGATCTTTTTAATGTATTGTTGAATTCAGCCAGCTAGTATTCTATTGAGAATTTCTACATCAATATACATCAGCAATATTAGCCTGCAGTTCTCGCTTTTTTTTTTTTTTTTTTTTTTTTTTGGATGTATTTTCTTCTCTATTATTTGGAATAGTTTGAGTAGGATTGGTATTAGCTCTTCTTTAAATATTTGGTAGAATTCAGCAATGGAGCCATCTGACCTGGGCTTTGCTTTACTGGAAGATTTTTGATTATGGCTTCAATCTCCTTAGTTATTGATCTGTTCAGGTTTGGGATTTTTTTTTAATGGCTCTATATTTGTAGGTTGTATGTGTCTAGGAATTTGACCATTTCTTCTGGATTTGGCAATTTATTGGCAAATAGTTATTCAAATAATTTTGGTAGTATGCACATTTTAACAACACTGATTTTAACAATATTTAACTACTCATAGTAGTTATTAATAATCCTTTGAATTTCTGCAGTATCAGTTGTAATGTGTCCTTTTTCATCTCTGATTTATTTGGGTCTTCTCTCTTACTTTTTAGTTAATTCGACTAAAACTTTGTGAATTTGGTTAAATTTTCAAAAAACAACTTTTTTATTGATCTTTTGTGTTCTTTTCTTCATTTCAATGTTATTTATCTGTTCTGGTCTTTATTATTTATTTTTTTACTAATTTTGAGTTTGGTTTGCTCTTGTTTTTCTAGTTCTTTAAGATGCATCATTAGGGTGTTTACTTGAAGTTTTTCTTCTTTTTTATTATAGGCATTTATAGCAATAAGCCTTCCCTGTTAGTATTACTTGTGCTGTATCCCATAGGTTTTGGTATGTTGTGTTTTCATTATCATTTTTTTCCACAAATGTTTCAATTTCCTTCTTAATTTCTTCATTGACCCACTGATCATTCAGGAGCATATTGTTCAATTTCCATGTATATATACAGTTTCTTAAATTCTTCCTGATTTCTATTTTTCTTCGTTTGTGATCAGAGAAGATGCTTGATGTGATTTCAATTTTTTTTTAAGTTTTAAGACTTGCTTTGGGACCTAACATAGAGTATTCCCTTGAAAATGATCCATGTGCTGAGAAGAGGAATCTATATTCTGAAGCCATTAGATTAAATGTTCTGTAAATACCTATTAGGTCAATTTGGTCTACAGTGCAGAGTAAGTCCAATGTTTCTATGTTGATTTTCTGTCTGAAAGATCTGTCCAATGCTGACAGTAGGGTGTTGATGTCTCCAGCTATTTTTGTATTGGGGCCTATCTCTCTCTTTAACTCTAATAATATTTGATTTATATATCTGGGTGCTGGAGTATTGGGTGCATATACATTTTAAATTATTAGATCCTCTTTATGTCATGACCTTGTCTCTTCTTACAGTTTGCATCTTGAAATCTGTTTTGTCTGATATAAACATAGCTACTCCTGCTCTTTTTTGGGGGGGGGTTCCATTGGCATGGAGTATCTTTTTTCATTCCCTTATTTTCAGTCTGTGTGTCTTCAAAGGTGAAGTGTGTTTCCCTTTATCTTCAGTCTGTGTGTCTTCAAAGGTGAAGTGTGTTTCTCGTAGGCAATAGATCATTGAGTCGTGGTTTCTTATTCTTTTTTAGCCTCTCTATGTCTTTTGATTAAAGAGTTTTGTCCATTTACATTCAATGTTATTATTGATAAGTAAGGACTTACTCTTGCCATTTGGTTATTCGTTCTCTGGTTGTTTTGTGGTCTTCTCTTCCTTCTTTCCCTCCAGGCATGGTTTGACTATGTCCCCACCCAAATCTCATCTTGAATTGTAACTCCCACAATTCCCACATGTTGTGGGAGGGACCCAGTGGGAGGTAACTGAATCATGGGGGCAGATCTTTCTCGTGCTGTTCTCTCAATAGTGAATAAGTGTCACAAGAGCTGATGGTTTTAAAAAGAGGAGTTCCCCTGCACAAACTCACTCTTTGCCTGTCATCATCCATGTAAGACATGATTTGCTCCTCCTTGCCTTCTGCCATGATTGTGAGGTCTCCCCAGTCATGTGGAACTGTAAGTCTATCAATCCTCTTTTTCTTTCCAGTCTGGGGTATGTCTTTATCAGAAAATGGACTAATACTCCTCCTATCTTCTTTTTAGTGAAGGAGATTTTCTCTGGTGATAAATTTAGTTTCTTGCTTTTTAGTTTTTTTGTATCCATTATATGTTTTTGGTTTGAGGTTACCATGAGCCTTGCAAATACTATCTTATAACCCATTGCTTTAAGCTGACAACAACTTAACACTGATTGCATAAACAAACAAATGAGCAAAAAGACAACTAATAAAGACTCCATGCCTTAACTTTATCTCCCTGCTTTTTAACTTTTTGTGGTTTCTACTTATATCTTTTTGCACTAGATCTTGAAAAGTTGTCATTATTATTTTTGATTGGTTCATAATTTAGTCTTTTTACTTAAAATAAAAATAGTTTATACACCACAGTTACAGTGTTAGACTATTCAGTATGTTTCTGTGTAATTACTATTACCTTTTAATTTACCTTACTATTGCTTTTTACCTTCAGATGATTTCTTATTGCTCATTAGCATCCTTTTCTTTCTGATTGAAGTGCTTGCTTTAGCCTTTTTTGTAAGACAGGTTTGGTGTTGATGAAATCCATCAGCTTTTCTTTGTCTGGGAAAGTATTTTTTTCTCCAAGTTTGAAGGACATTTTCACTAGACATATTATTTCACAGTAAAAGTTTATTTTCTTCAGCACTTTAAATATGTCACACCACTCTCTCCTGGCCTGTAAGGTTTCCACTGAAAAGTCTGCCGCCAGACATATTGGAGCTCCATTGTATATTGTTTCTTTTCTCTTGCTCTATTTAGGATCCTTTCTTTATCCTTGACTTTTGGTAGTCTGATTATTAAATGCCTTGAGGGAGTCTTCTTTGGGTTAAATCTCCTTAGCGTTCTGTAACTTTCTTGTACTTGCACGTTGATCTCTTTCTCTAGGTTTGAGAAGTCCTCTGTTATTATTCCTCTGAATAAACTTAACATCCCTTTCTCTTTTTCTACCTCCTCTTTAAAGCCGGTAATTCTTATTTTTGCCCTTTTGAGGCTATTGTGTAGATCCTATAGGCATGCTCAAATGTTTTTTGATTTTTCTATTGTTTTATATTTTATTTTTGAGATGGAGTCTTGCTCTGTCACCCAGGCTGGAGTGCAGTGGCCCAAACTTGGCTCACCGCAAGCTCCACCTCCTGGGTTCATGCCATTCTCCTGCCTCAGCCTCCCGAGTAGCTGGGACTACAAGCACCTGCCATCACGCCTGGCTAATTTTTGGGGGGGATTTTTTTCTTAGTAGAGACGCAGTTCACCGTGTTAGCCAGGATGGTCTCAATCTCCTGACCTCATGATCTGCCCACCTCGGCCTCCCAAAGTGCTGGGATTACAGGTGTGAGCCACCGCGCCTGGCCTATTCTCTTTCTTTTGTCTCCTCTGACTGTGTTTTCAAATACCCTGTCTTCAAGCTCACTCATTCCTTCTTCTGCTTGATCAATTCTATCAAAAGACTCTAGTGCATTCTTCAGCATGCCAGTTGCATTTTTCAGCTCCAGAATTTCTGCTTGATGTTTTAATTATTTCAATCTCTTTGTTAAATTTATCTGATAAAATTATGAATTCCTCTTCTGTATTATCTTGAATTTTAGTTTCCTCAAAACGGCTATTTTGAATTATCTGTCTGAAAGGGCACATATCTCTGTTTCTCCAGGATTGATTCCTGGTGCCTTATTTTGTTCATTTGGTGAGGCTATGTTTTCCTGGATGGTGTTGATGCAAGTAGATTTTCTTCTGTGTCTAGGCACTGAAGACTTAGGTATTTATTGTAGTCTTCTCAGTCTGAGCTTGTTTGTACTCATTCTTCTTGGGAACACTTTCAGATAGTTGAAAGAACTTGGATGTTGTGATCTAAACTGTATCTGCTTTAGAGGGCACCTCAAGTCCAGTAACACTGGTTCTTGCAGACTCATAGGAGTAGCACCTTAATGATCTTGGATAAAATCCAGGGAAATTCTCTGGATTACCAGGCAGACTTTTGTTCTCTTCCCTAAAGCCAGCACAGCAGTGAGTCTTGGCAAAGTCTTGCAGTAACAACTCCCTGACTATGGCTTATGTTCACTCAAGGCCCTGGGGCTCTACAATCAGCAGGTGGCAAAGCCAGACAGGCCCTTGTCTTTCCTTTTTGGGTGGTGAGTTCCCCCAGGCCCTGGGCATGTCCAGAGGTGCCATACAGGAGCCAGGGACTACAGTCAAAAATCTTAGATGTCTATCTGGTGTTCTATTGTATTGCAATTGGGCTGCCCCTCAAACAACAAGATGTAGTCCCTCCCCTTTCTAAAGGCAGATAAGCTTCACCCTGTGCCCAACACCACCACAAGCCCATGAGGTGTACTTCCACATTGCCACCAATGTTTTCTTAAGGCCCAAGGGCTAGTCAGCTTGCAGTGAATGCCACCAGGCCTCGGACTCCCCCTTTAGGGCAGTAGTCATGCCACCTAAGGAATGCCACCTAAGGACCAAGTCCTGGAACTGCTGACCCCAAGAGCCTACTTGATGCTCCACCCTCTCGTGACTGTGCTGGTACCTAAGATGCAAGACAAAGTCTCCTTTACTTTTCCTCTGATTTTCTCAAATAGGAGTTTCGACCCATAACCACCACAGCTGGGAATGTGCTGAGTCTCACCTGAAGCCAGCACATCGCAGAGTGTCACCCAAGGCCCTTAACGTAGTACTTGGGTATCACTGCTGGTTATTCAGGGCCCAAGGGCTCTTCAGTTAGCAGGTAATTAATTCTGCCAGAACTGGATTCTTCCCTTCAAGGCAATGGATTCCCTTCTGGCCCTGGGTATGTCTAGGAATGTCATCCATGAGCTAGAACCTAGAAAGGGGACCTCAAGACTCTGACAGTGCCCTATCCTACTATGGCTGACCTAGTATCCAAGACGAAAGAAAAAGTCCTCCCCGTTCTTTCCTCTCCTCTCCTCAAGTAGAGGTAAGGGATCTCTTTTGGAGCTATGAGCTGTGCAGCCTGGAGTTAATGGAGAGATGATGCCAGCACTCCTTTAGTCACCCAACCTGGTATTTCAGTAGGTCACATGTCCCTCCATTCCCCTGTCTTTGGGTCCAGTTCAGCATTAGGACTTCCCTAGGAGTTGCAGTCCTTGTGGCCTAGACTGCCCTTCAAGTGTATTTGGAGCCCCAGAGCACTTTATCCAGTGGTGGTGAGGCTTGCAGGAAGTCAAGTTCAGACTGCTGGCTTTGGAAACTCCCTTCTGACTAGGGTTGGTTTAAATACCCCCTCCTTGGGTGGGCATAAGCTGAGTTTTTTCCAGTTTTGTTTTCTGCTATAATAGGGCAGCACTCAGTTCAATGACCCAAAATTGCCCAGACTCCCTCTTCACAGCACACAGCAGTGCTCTCCATACCACATCACCACTGCCAGGAGATGCAAAAGGGTGGCATTGCTGATTCAAGACTTGTTCCCACATCTTCTTACCCATTTCAGCCATATGAAGTTAAAACCAGGTACTGTGAGTGTTCACCTGATTTTTGGTTCTTATGAGGATGATTTTTGTGTTTAGTTGTTAAATTGGTGTCTTCATGGAGGCAACAATCAGTGGAGCCTTCTATTCCACCATCTTACTTTGCCCAGGACCCAAACTGGCATTTTGAAAAGATTTTGTAAGTGTTGTGGAGACTGAATTTTAAGTGTGTGCAAATTTAGGGTATTTTCTCAACTGGAAATATATTATTTCAGTAGCTCAGGAGAGATAATATAGTACTTAGATGAAGGGATAAGGGAAAAGTGAAGCAAAATAAGTCACTTACAGAGTTATTTAGGAAGTAGAAACAACAATATTTGTTATGGAGGTATTGGATATGTGGGTGAAGAAGAGCAAAGTGTTAGGCTAACTCCTATATTTCTGGTTTGCATAACTAAACAGTGGTGCTATTCCTGAAAAACAGAACACAAGAATAATTGTGTAATATTATCTCTCAATATATTGAGGTATTTATGTCTTCTTTCAAATTTTAAGTTATTGAGATATTAATATGAGTTCGAGAATATTTTACACAATTTACTGCCTTGTATATATGGATATGCAATTATAATATTTTTTATATTGCTCCATCATTTACTACTTAGTTTTCTTTATGCAACTAACTTAACCTTCTCGTGCTGTGCTCCAATGTTTTCAACCTTAAAATGGAAATTGTGTTAGTACCTGCCTAGGAAGAACTACTTAGGAATATGCCTGCAATCTATCCTCTCTCTTTACTAGAGGGAGTGCTTTAGGAAAGAAAAAAGGCGACGTAGTTAAATCTTCTTATGAACATCTTGAAGACAAACATCCTGGAAAGCACATTAATTTTATTGGCTAGATAGTCCTCATCTGTGGAATGCCATTAGCAGGATTTACTTGGTATGTATTGATTGGTTACCATAAGTACACCTGGAATATAGGGGTTTATGTTTCATCGTCCTGGGAAGTGTCATGTAAACTAGTAACTATCTGAGTATAAAATGGAAAAGTGACATTCAGCTTTTAAAAAAACTGCCTTTTGTGTAAGTAATGTAGCCACCTGCATTGTCTTTAAGGACCTCATACGTTCATCTATGCTAGAGTGAATCCTGATTCATCAAGAAATGACATGAGGCCAGGCGCGGTGGCTCAAGCCTGTAATCCCAGCACTTTGGGAGGCCGAGACGGGTGGATCACGAGGTCAGGAGATCGAGACCATCCTGGCTAACACGGTGAAACCCCATCTCTACTAAAAAATACAAAAAAAAAACTAGCCAGGCGAAGTGGCAGGTGCCTGTAGTCCCAGCTACTCGGAAGGCTGAGGCAGGAGAATGGCGTGAACCCGAGAGGAGGAGTTTGCAGTGAGCTGAGATCCGGCCACTGCACTCCAGCCTGGGTGACAGAGCAAGACTCCGTCTCAAAAAAAAAAGAAATGACATGAAGAGCAGTGTTAGTGGTCCTGGGACTCTTAATGCTAAGTGTATATCTTGTAATTCCTTGTAATAAATATTAGTGAAGAATGATGCAGGGTAAAGTTTTTAACTTTTGCATGTCTGATTTGAGAATACGGTTTATTATGTTAAGATCACTGCTTCAGAAGGTTGTATGGGGATTAAATTATTTAATATTTGGGAAAGAGCCTAAAACAGTGCCAAACTCATTGGCTATTGTTATTATTAATATATTATTATAATTCTAAGGAACAATAAGAGCTATAGCTTATAAAGTGAATATCATGTGACAGGCATTTATGCTAAGTGCTTCCATGGATTGTCTCATTAATAATCCAAAAATCCCTATGTTGTATTTTTATTACCATTTTATATATGAGAAGCCTGAAGCTATAGAATATTTAATTTTCCCAAGGTCATATAGTAGATTTTGGCATCAACTTTTAAACCCAGGTAATCTAACTCCCCAGTAGAGCTCTTTTCCCTAATTCCAAGTAAAACTGCCATGCTATACTCTCCTGTCTCTGAAAGCGCATTGGAATGGCCATTCAGGTACTATTTTAGTACGATGAAACTATAATTTATTGACTAGCACCACAATGACCTTAATATGTTAATGTAATTTCTAAATATATGGGACTTCCACCGAGAGAGTTACTAATGTCAGGAGAAATGAGAAATAAAGAAAACTACCTATTATTTTTACTCTGTTTCTCAGACTGTTAGGACCTTTTGATACTCCACTAAGCATAACCCCCTAGGCTCCCCCAAAAAGGGATATAAACTGTTATGTTATAAAACAATTAAATAAATGAAACTAAAGTTTCCAGAAAAATATCAATACGCTTGGTGAGTTTCCTTTTTTCTCTGTGCTCCCAGATTATGCAAGCTATTTAATCTCCTTGTTTTCTTATAAATAACAATAAGGATAAACAAAGAGAAAAGAAGTACAAGGCAACTGTATAAACTTTGCCAACAGCACTAATTAGATGAACATATATGACCAAAATATTATTTTGGAATGTAAAAGAGGATTGATTTGATTTGAAATTATATTTAGGAGTGACATAGGCATCCCACCCCCATATTACACAAATGAGCATTATAAGTTATAGGTACTCAAATTAGTCTTATTCTATTCATTTAAAAAATCATTTAAAAAACCTATAGATTGTATAATAAATAATATTCCCATGAATTTTTACAACCTACATAATATTGAGAATAAAGTGATTAAACAGGCTGGGTGCAGTGACTCATACCTGTAATCCCAGCACTTTGGGAGGCCAAGGCAGGTGGATCACCTGAGGTCAGGAGTTCGAGACCAGCCTGGCCAACATGGTGAAACCCTGTCTCTACAAAAAATACAAAAATTAGCCAGGCATGGTGGCCCATGTCTGAAATCCCAACTACTCAGGAGGCTGAGGCAGGAGAATCACTTGAGCCAGGGAGGTGGAGGTTACAATGAGCTGAGATTTACACCACTGCATTCCAGGCTGGGCAACAGAGGGAGACTCCATGAAATATATATATATATATATATATTAAACAATATCCCTGAAGGTAATGCAGGCAAATGGAAGAAGATCATCTAATAATGTTACTCAGAAAGCACTACAGTGGCCATGTTTCTGCCTATTATAATTGCTTTTAGTCTAGATATCAATCATGAACAATTTTTCCTGCCAAAGGGAGTAGATAGCCTCTGCCATTGCAGAAAACAAGTGCACAGCAGCCATATTAGAAAAATACTACACTTCAGTTCTAAGGCTATAGGTGTGCAGAGGTAATGACATTTCTGGAAATAATAAGGTCTTTGATATAAAACACCACCATTCCATGGCAGATTTGGAAGTGATAAGAACCCTCCAGTAGAATATTAGGAGGACATGGTAGAAAAGAAATCTAAATTGGACCAGAACGAAGATAAATACTTGCTAAAGAAGAAATGGAAATTGACATCATTATCTCATTTGTGAAGAACTTATATTTAATTTTATATATCTATACATAACTGTACATGAAAATACATGTTTGTTTGTTGTTTTTAAAAATCCTGATGTGAAGAATTTCTTTCCCTAAGTAGTGTTAGAAAGAGATCCCAGAACTGAAAGGACCTATTCAGAGGGGCCATCTGCCATTGGCCCTTAGCATCTTGCACATTCTTATAGGGTGTACCAAGAATGCAAGGCCCTGACCACTTCTGGCCCAGACCATTTCTCAAGGTTGAGATTGTAGTAAGCAACCTTGAGTGATAAAGTAATGCCTCCACCCCAGAAAAAGAGCAGTCTTGCTTATTATTCGCTATAAGAGCTGTGGAACCCCAAGTTCGGTGTTGCTGTCTTGTAACACGACTCACCGCATGGCTTCCAGCTGGTCCTCTGTGTCGCCCATATGAGAATGAGAAACAAGGCGAACCAATGCAAACATACTGATGCTCCTGCTTCTTACTATAGTAAGTAATAATGTACTTCCTCTCTGACCCAGGAAACACATGTCTTCCATCAGCATGGATGAAACAGTAACAGGCTAACATTTTAGCTTATGGGCATGGTAAAATCAAATCCCAGAACAGACAAACCCTGCCTGACTCTATAATAAAGATCCTACGACCCACAATAAACAGCATGAGGTAAAGAGCATATTTCACATGATCTGTTTCTAGCATTTAATAATTTTTACTGATTTGTTTAAAAAAAAAAAGTCTCCAACAATAATACAAATTGCATTTAAAAATTTCACTGAGGCTCACTAAGGCATGACTCCTGAACTATCAGAGGCAAGTAAACATTATTTTTCATGCTATTTAGGTGGTATAAGGTACGTGTCACTACATAAATTGTTCTTAAAATACTGTGAACTCCTAAAGGGCAAATAGATAAGATGATAACAAGTTTGAGGAAAGGAAGATGTCTGTCTGTTGAGGGAAAGCCAGGATGGTAGAGAGAGATTGTTGATACAAAGATATGATTGATGAATCAAGATATCACAGAAGGTGGGGAGGGATGGAAGGTTAAAAAAAAAAAAAAAAGCATCAGGATTAAGGAAAGGATGAAAAACATTACACAAAACCTTTTTTTTCTATTGGAGAGGAGACAAATTAAGAGAGTTGTTATTACAATCCTCAATCTTTTCCATGAAGTAAGAATGAAGGCTGTTATAAAGAAATAGAGGCAGGTGTGGCATGCTTAGGCATTGGGGAAATATGAAATATTTAGAAATAAATATAAAACTTTGTTAATAGCAGTGAGGGCACAGCTGAGTTTGGATAGCATGAATTAACAGTGTAACCACTTAGTCTTGTTTAGACTTATTCTTAACAAAATTTGAAGAGTCTGGGAACTGAAGTAGGAGAGTTGAAATGTAGGGTTGACCTGTCATCGAACTATAAAAATCTAACCAAATTAGATAATGTCTGTGGCCTTTAACTACTAATTAGTTGAAATTCTGTTATTTGTCTAAGAAGGTCTTTTATTAATCTTATAATAATCTATACGAAGTTAAAGCTACTGTGAGACATATCATTGGTAAGTATCAAAAAAACTTGAAGTAGAACAAATGAGTCATTTAAATAACTAAAATATGCATCTTCAGTAAGCTAAGATTAATAAAGTAATTTATCCTTGAGATCTATCACTTCCAGATGACTTTATCAATAGCACAATATGAAACCTAATTATGAGATATATTAAGACAGAAGAATTTTTTGACTAGACAAAAAAAATAGTACTGACATTGCCTGTAAGTTCCACTAAAAGAGGACAGACTTTCTTTAGCTTTGCAACAATGTACTTGTAGATTATATTTGAAGTTTCCATCACAAGCCTTTAAAAAAAAGTCTCATTATCTTTTTCTCTCAAACAATCCAATAAACAAACAGAATCCAATTTTTAGCTTTTCCACAAATCCCACCACTCTCTTCTCTTGGGCCCCTTTGTAATAGAGAAATTCTGTAATTAGCACTTATAATTTCATTATTCAGTCAAGAACAATAAGTACCTTCAATTTAATAATGCTTTAGTATCTTCAATGCGTTCATTAGAAATTTTATTTCCAAGAAACTCTCCACAAGTTTCTTACAACAGATGTGATAGTCTGTTAAAAGCACCAATGTAAAGGAAAATATTAGTAGTTTAGAAAAATGCTGCTCAAGTCAGCTTCAGCTATAAAGCACTTTCATGTGAAAAGCAGTTCCAAGTGTTTATCACAAGTTTTCTGAGCTTTCTAAACGAGTCTAAGATGCAAACATGGATAGTTAAACATCCATTCTCCTTATGCCCAGATGAACTTCCTTGTAATTACAAATGACAATCCAAACTTCAAACTTTACCATTTCACAAAGGAAGAAAAAAGAAGGTAAGAAGGGAGAGAGGGGTTTGAAGTATCAAAGGATATGGTTCAATAAAATCCTACATTGCTCATTTTTCTTTGCAAAACCACCAACTAATTAAAGATGAAAAAGACATTATTGCTGTGTGCCCATTATGCATCATATACATTATGTACATTAGAGTTTTTACTCTAAAGAAATCTCTGAGAAGGTAGTACTGTCATTGTTTTGCAGATGAGTAGACTGAGGTCCATGTAACTGACCCAGAACCACAGATAAAAGAGAAAGCAGAGTCAGTCCAGTTTGGTTTGTATCAAAAATCAAGGTGATTATTAATCTGCAACTAAAAATGAAAGAGTACACAACATGTAGAAAAACGGAAAGATAATTGGCCTGCTTTGTTCCCAGTTCTTGGGTTCTTTGTTTGCCACCACCACCGCCTACATTTTGGAGCTAAAAAGAATACTTCAGGTGGCTGGCAAGGTGGCTGAATAGAAACATCTCCGGTCCACAGCTCCCAGTAAGATCAGTGCAGAAGGTAGTTGATTTCTGCACTTCCAACTGAGGTACCTGGCTCATCTCATTGGGACTGGTTAGACAGTGGGTGTAGCCCATGGAGGGCAAGCTGAAGCAGGATGGGGCATCGCCTAACCTGGGAAGTGCTAGGGGTCAGGGAACTCCCTCCTCTAGCCAAGGGAAGCCGTGAGGGACTGTGCTGTGAAAAACTGCATTCCAGCCCAGACACTAAGCTTTTCCCACATTCTTCCCAACCCACAGACCAGGAGATTCCCTGGGATACCTACACCACCAGGGCCCTGGGTTTCAAGCAAAAAACTAGGTGGCCATTTGAGCAGACACCGAGCTAGCTGCAGGAGTTGTTTTTCATATCCCAGTGGTACATGAAATGCCAGTGAGACAGGACCATTCATTCCCTTGGAAAGGGGGCTTAAGCCAGAGCCAAGTGGTCTAGTTCAGCAGATCGCATCCCCACGGAGCCCAGCAAGCTAAGATCCACTGACTTGAAATTCTCGCTGCCAGCACAGCAGTCTGAAGTCAACCTGGGATGCTCAAGCTTGGTGGGGGGAGGGGGTTCCGCCATTACTGAGGCTTGAGTAGGCGGTTTTCCCCTCACAGTGTAAAGAAGTCATCAGAAAGTTTGAACTGCAGCAGACCCCACCACAGCATCACAAAGGCAGACCGCCTCTCTAGATTCCTCTTCTCTGGGCAGGTCACCTCTGAAAAAAAGGCAGCAGCCCCAGTCAGGGGCTTATAGATAAAACTCCCAACTCCCTCAGAAAAAGCACCTGGGAGAAGGGGTGGCTGTGGGCGCAGTTTCAGCAAACTTACATGTTCCGGCCTGCCGACTCTGAAGAGAGCAGTGGTTCTCCCAGCACGTGCTCAAGCTCTGCTAAGGAACAGCCTGCCTCCTCAAGTAAGTCCTGATTTCCATGCCTCCTGACTGAGAGAAACCTCTCAGAAGGGGTCGACAGACATCTCATACAGGAGAGCTCCGGCTGGCATCTGGCGGGTGCCCCTCTGGGACTAAGCTTCCAGAGGAAGGAACAAGCAACAAGCCTCCACTGGTGATATCCAGGCAAACAGGGTCTGAAGTGGACCTCCACCAAACTGCAGCAGACATGCAGTAGCGGGGCCTGTTTAAAGGAAAACTAACAAACAGAAAGGAATAGCATCAACATCAACAGAAAGGACATCCACAAAAAAACCCCATCCAAAGGTCACCACCATCAGAGACCAAAGATAGACAAATCCAAGAAGATGGGGAAAAAACAGGACAAAAAGGCTGAAAATTCCAAAAACCAGAATGCTTCTTCTACTCCAAAGGATTACAACTCCTCACCAGCAAGGGAATAAAACTGGACGGAGAATGGGTATGACAAATTGACAGAAGTAGGCTTCAGAAGGTGGGTAATAACAAACTCCTCCAAGCTAAAGGAGCATGTTCTAACCCAATTCAAAGAAGCTAAGAACCTTGATAAAAGGCTAGAGGAATTGCTAACTAGAATAACAAGTTTAGTGTAGAACATAAATGACCTGATGGAGCTGAAAAACACAGCATGAGAACTTCAGGAAGCATACACAAGTATCAACAGCCAAATCGATCAAGCAGAAGAAAGGATATCAGAGATTAAAGATCAACTTAATAAAATAATGCATGAAGATTAGAGAAAAAAGAATGAAAAGCAACAATCAAAGTCTCCAAGAAATATGAAACTAGGTGAAAAGACAAAACCTATGTTTGACGAGTATACCTGAAAGTGACAGGGAGAATGGAACCAAGTTGGAAAACACTCTTCAGGATATTATCCAGGAGAATTTAACCAACCTAGCAAGACAGGCCAACATTTAAATTCAGGAAATACAAAGAACACCACAAAGACATTCCTCAAGGAGAGCAACCCCAAGACACATAATCATCGGATTCACTAAGGTTGAAATGAAAAAAAAAATGTTAAGGGCAGCCAGAGAGGAAAGTTGGTTACCCACAAAGGGAAGCCCATTACACTAACAGCAGATCTCTCTGCAGAAACCCTACAAGCCAAAAGAAAGTGGGGACCAATTCAACATTCTTAAAGAAAAGAATTTTCAACTGAGAATTTCATATCCCACCAAAGTAAGCTTCATAAGAGAAGGAATCCTTTACAGAGAAGAAAATGCTGAGAGATTTTGTCACAACCAGGCCAGTCTTACAAGAGCTCCTGAAACAAGGACTAAAATGGAAGTGAAAAACTGATAGCAGCCACTGCAAAATCATACCAAATTCTAAAGACTATCAACACCATGAAGAAAATGGACCCATTAACGAGCAAAATAACCAGCTAGTATCATAATGACAGGATCAAATTCACACATAACAATATTAACCTTAAATATAAATGGGCTAAATGCCCCAATTAAAAAACACAGACTGGCAAGTTGGATGAAGAGTCAAGACTTATCCATGTGCTGTATTCAGAAGACCCATCTCATGTGCAGAGACACACATAGGCTCAAAATAAAGGGATGGAGGAATATTTACCAAGCAAATGGAAAGCAAAAAAAAGCAGGGGTTGCAATCCTAGTCTCTGATATAACAGACTTTAAACCAACAAAAATCAAAAAAGACAAAGAAGGGCACATCACAATGGTAAAGGGGTCAATGCAACAAGAAGAGCTAACTATCCTAAATATATATGCATTTAATACAGAAGCACCCGGATTTGTAAAGCAAGTTCTTAGAGAACAACAAAATAACTTAGACCCCCACACAATAATAGTGGGAGACTTTAACACCCCACTGTCAATATGACACAGATCAATGAGACAGAAAATTAACAGCTCTTGACCAAGCAGACCTAACAGACATCTACAGAACTCTCCACCCTAAATCAACAGAATATACATTCTTCTCAGCACCACATCACACTTATTCTAAAATTGACCACGTAATTGGAAGTAAAACACATCCTGTTTTATCTAAAAAATAAATATCCCTGGTTGTAAATCTTTGAGAAAGAATATGTACAAAGCCTCAGAAACAAGGCAGCAAAATATTATTTGAAATATTTGGTTGGCCATGTTCACATCAATTTAATAAAACTCTTCAACATATGTGTATATGTGTGTATATCTATATATGTGTGTGTATCCAATTATGATAAAGGAAGTTAAAATGTGTAATTCCTAAGGCTTTATGACACACAAAAAACTTACCACCTGTCAAATCTCTCCTTAAAATATAGATATATGTCAAATGAACATATATCTCTAAAACTTTTCATAATTATTGAGTTCTAACTACTATAAGATATCATACTGGATTCTAGGTGAGGAGCAGGAGGCATGATACACATTATCCCTGTCCTCAAAGAACTTATATCCTAGTGCAGAATAAAGATATTTAAGAATTACAGAAAAAATATAATTATGATAAGTGCTAGAGAGAAATTAAGGATAGTATAAGGATACCTTGCAGAATAAGATCTATTTTGTGAAGTTAGGTAAAGCTTCTCCTGAAGATGGGATATTTGAGCTGAGACCTGAAAGCATGTGTTAGTGAGGCTACCAGAAAGGGACTGTGACAGGAAATATCTAGTGTGATTTTTAAAGCAGGAAAAAAAAAGATGCATGTAGCTAGCACAACATTAAAGAATTTATCTAAATAGCTAGAGAGGTTCAGTGCAGCCAGAAGCGATTCCTTTATTTCTATAAGACATTCCAAAAACTAATAGGATAATTTCTCAAAAAAAACTTTGAGGAAGGAAAAGGCAATGTAAGCCAAGCATTGAGCTATGCACCTTGTGTGTTTTCTGTAATTTATTCTTACAACAACTCAAGGAGGTAGCTATTTACAGACCCTAGTTTTATTCTCTCTATAATCTGCTGTGCTAAAAAGTGTCTTGTGCACCAATTGTCACAGCAGACTTAAGAAAATAAGCTAAACATTATATAAACTCTCTGTCTTGCCTGCCCTTTAAATCTTCAAAACCTCTACATAAGCATTACACTATTATCCATTCCAGCCCCTTCCTTTTGTTTTAGCAAACATGAATTTTCAGACTGTGCAAACACCTTAATCACATGAAAATTAAAACTGTAACCATGCCATAGTGACCTCTTTTCTTGCTCTATACCCACATTACTGAAGTAACACTCTCCTCTCCCAGCCAATCAATGCCTTGATTTTCTCCAACCAGAAAATTGTTCGCCTCTCAACATTCAGCAATAGATATGATAATTCTGAGTTCCTGTTATAAATAAGTGAACAGGAGACACACAAGTCCAGGCTTACAGGTAGGAGATAAGTGGATTGATCAAAACAAGAATGAAACAAAAAGTAATACTCTCACCTACTGTTTTCTCCTGTATCACATATCGATAATTTTAGGCAGCATAGGGGGAACCATTACAGTTTTTACATGCCTATAAACATTTATGTCATTTTTTAGGTTTGGAGTCAGACCACCATTTCTTTATTCTGAATTCATGTTCAGCCAGTTACGACTGCTTTGGTGTTTCGAAATTTTTCAAACTCAAAATTCAAAATTCAAATTTTATTTGAATGTAACAAACAATAGGTAAAATATGTATAAAACAAAAAGATGCTTCAAACTCTTGTCAGGCAAGAGGCTAGAAACTTTTTGCCTAGATTTTGTTCCGTAAGAGGATCATGAAAATCTCTGAAATAGCAGCAATGATTGCTGCATGATGTCAATTAAGATAATGAATGATAAGCCTTGATTATCTTCAAGGTCTTCATAACCTCACACACTACTTTGTGGCCTTCACATGGCAGACATTTTGCCAAAAGGCATTTCACTCATGACTAATTTAAACCCAAGCTTGTCCTTGAATCTGCATTGAGGTTGCACGTTTGTTTCATTATAGCTTCAATTATGAATTTAAAGCTTTTATCAAAGACTTTCATCAAGATTAACTTTATTATGCCCTTTATGCCTTTTGATTTTAGTTGCCACGAAAAGTCAAAATCAACTCATCCTCGCGACTCTAATTCCCAAACGGCTCTGAACGTACCCTTATTTAACTCCATTTCTTATCTCTGCCCAACTCCTGAAATCTTTCCACTATGCTGAGACTCAGACAGTCACCAGCAAAATCACCTCAACATTCACTTAATTTTTACTTGATCAACCCTGTAGCCCTCTTGTCTGCAGCTTACTCAAAAGGTAGATGTTCTTTCCCTCAAATTCTACTGCTATTGGGTCTAGAGATTAAGAAGGTGACATTCTTGCTACTTGTTACTCCTTCCAGACTATTCCGTCTCTCTCCTCCCTAGAGATATCCATTTAGATTCTATTACATCAAACTATAGCACTAAAAACCTTTCCCTGTTGCAGTGCTCAAACAATCCCCATGCCACTCTCCCTCTACCTCATCCCTTCAGGATTGTAGCTCCTGACTCACTGATACTATCTCAAACCCTATTCCTGTCATAATTCTCAGTTGACTTCAATGTCCACATAAATTACCTTTCCAGTATGTTGTCACTCAGTTCTTTGACTTGATCTCCTTTAATGATTTTGCCCTCCACCCTATTCCAGCCACTTACTCTCATGGTCATAACTAAATGTCATTCCCAATAACTATAGCCTCTCCATCATTTCAATTTAAAGCATTCAGTTTTCTGACCACCAACTCCTATCTTTCCAGCTCACTACCTCTAGTTGGAATTTAGAGAATTTCAACAACACTCTGACCTACCAGAACCTATAATTCATTGATCCTAACATCTTTTTATTGTCCCTCACACCTTATATTATTTACTCACTTCATTTTTATTCAGCTTAAATTCCATGGTCCATCATAATCCCTCCCTTGCATACAGCCTAACTTTCCTGCCCTTGTCTTGCTTCTTTGTACTTGGCTAAAACACAACCCTGGTTCTGTCCAACTCTCTACCTATTCCATGCTTACATCTGTACATGTGAATGTGGCTGGAGGAAAACAAAATGAACAAATTGACTGGTCTCATTAACTTCAAATGGGCCCTTAATGCTGGCTAGGAATTATACTTATTTCCAGTGTCCCAAACGACTATTAGGACTTATTTCCAGTGTCCTAAACAACTATCACTTCACCTCTCTCTTAAAATCTCTGTCTCTTCCTCTGTCAGTCTCATTCTCAACTTATGATCTTGCTTTTCATTATACTGAGAAAATAGAAGCAATCACCACTGGCACATTCACTCACCTATAGTGAGTGAGTTTTGTTAATCCTCCTAGCAAAGGAAAACCACTTCATTTGCATGCTAGATTCTTTCTTGCCTACTCAAGGGCATTGTCTCAGCAACTTTTCTTTCTTTCTCTAGTATCAATAATTTTTCTTCCTCTTCTAAGTTTTTTATCCATTAGCCCAACATACATACCTCTTCTCTATTCTTAAAATAAAACTTTTGCTTGATCCTACTTCACTCTATAGCTACCACTCCCATTTTTTCCTTTCCTTTGGCAAGTCTCCTTGAAATGATTGTTTACATTTGCTGTCACTACTTTCCCATTTTCTCCTGAGCTTATCATTAGGCTTTAACCCTCACCACTCCATCCAACTGTTAACCTTTATGTTGTTAAACTCAGTGATCTATTCTCAATCCTCATTAGACTATTTAGCAATAGGTGACACAGCTAATCACCTTATTAGACTATTTAGCAATAGGTGACACAGCTAATTATCTTCCTTACATGGCTTCCAGGATACCACACTCTCTTGGTTTTCCTCCAACCTCACTGGTTACTCCTTCAAAGCTTCCTTTGTTCCCTCCTTGCTATCGTCTGAATGTATGTGTCTTCCTGAAAATTTACAGTTGAAACCTAACTCCAAGAAGATGGTATTAAAAGGTGGGGTCTTTGGGAGGTGACTAGGTAATGAGAACACTGTCCTCATGAATGGGATTATTGCTCCTATAAAAGCAGCTCAAGGGAGCCCCCAGCTCTTTCTATGTGACCATGTGAGGACTCCACAATAAGGCACTGACATTAAAGAAGAGAGCTGTCACCAGACTTCGAATCTGCTGACGCCTTGATCTTGGATTTGCCCACCTCCAGAACAATGAGAAATAAATTTATATTGTTTATAAATTACTCAGTCTAAGGTATTTTGTTATAGCAGCTCAGATTAACTATGACACCCCTTTTCTCTCACATATCTTAATGCTGGAGTTCTTAACTTAGAGCTAGTTCTCTTCTGCTATCTAATTTCTTTAGTGATCTCAATTACATCATGCCTGAAATACCACCATGTGTAACTTGAATTTTATCTCTAGCTTTAGAACTTTCCCTAAACTCAGGATTCATATATTCAACTAATTAACATCTTCACTTAGTGGTTTAGTAGACATCTCAAATATAATATAAGCCAAATGAAGTTCATCTTTCCTAAACCTGCTTCTTTGGCAGTCTTCTCCATCTTGCTTATTGGTCACTCCATCTTCCAAAATGCTCAGATGAAAAACCTTGGAGTCATTCTTGACCTCTCTTTTCTCTCACCCTCCTTATTCAATCTAACAAATATTAAGAGTGCTATCTTTAAACTGTATTCAGAATCATAACACTTCTCTCCACCTCCACTGTTAATAGCCCTGGTCCAAGCCACAACCGACTATATCTCCTAGATTACTCCAATAGTGATTTAACTAATCTCCCTGCTTCTACTGTAATCCTCCATGCCTTCCTTAAGTCTCCTCTCAGAAAGATATCTAGAATATTCTTTGGGGTTTTTTTTAACTTTTTATACCTATCACTTATTTTCAACAATTGTCATGGGCAATTGTTTCTCAGTAAAACCCACAACCCTACTCCTACATCATTCTGGAGCAAATCTGTAATATCTTATCTGTGAATATTTCAGTATGTATCTCCAGAAGATAAGGACTCTTTTAAAACATAATCACAATGCCATTATTAAACTTTTAAAAATTCCTTTATATTATCAAATATCCATCCAGGGTTCACTTTTCCTCAAGTGTCTTATGTTAATTTTTGTGTGGTTTTAAATTGAGATTCAAATAAGGTCTATACATTTTGATTGGTTTAGATTTTTTATTTTTTTGAGACAGAGTCTCACTCTATCACTCAGGCTACAGAATACTGGTGTGAACATGGCTCACTGCAGCCTCAACCTCCTGGCTCAAAGGATACTCCTGCGTCAGCATCCCTTGTAGCTGAGACAACAGGTGTGTACCACCACACCTGGCTACTTTTTAAATTTTTTTAAATGGAAATGGAGCTCCACTCTTGCCCCGGCTAGTCTCAAACTGCTGGGCTCAAGCAATATTCCCACCGCACTTGAGGCCAGGAGTTCCAGACCAGCCTGGTCAACATGGTAAAACCTCACCTCTATTAAAATACAAAAGTTAGCCAGGCATGGTGACATGCACCTGGAATCCCAGCTACTTGGGAGGCTGAGGCAGGAGAATTGCTTGAACCCAGAAGGCAGAAATTCCCCTGAGCCAAGTGATCCATGCCAGTGCACTTCAGTCTAGGCAAGAGAGTGAGACTGTCTCAAAACAAAAAATCACTAGGAATATTTCCTTTTTGTGTGGTATGAACCAAAGTACTGTATTACATAAGTAAGTTTGTTTCATTTCATTTCATATTTTAGAGATTTCTTCTTTTTCCTTTATTGTGTTCTATAATTACGTAAAATATTTACATGGTCCTAAAATCAAACACGCAAAACAAGAAATTTTCAAAGAAAGTCATATGTTTTTCTTCCCTTATGTGTATCCTTTTTAGGGCTCATTCTTTCATTTAAAAAAATAAGCAAATACGTGTGTGTGTGTGTGTGTGTGTGTGTGTATTTCCACCCCCATGCCTTTGGAGATAAAAGATAGTTTCTTATAAACATCAATAGAGTTTCTTTTCCTACCATACTTTTTAAAATTAATAGTATATTCTGAAGATCGTTCTCTCTCTTTTTTTTTTTTTTTAAGGGACACAATTGTGTAGATTTACTTTATCGGCCATTCCCCTACTCATGGAAACTTTGTTTACTTACAGTAGTCTTTGGTTACTACAAAGACTGCTATCATAAGAAGACTTGCACACATATAGTATATGTGTTTTCATATTTTTATCAGTATATTTTAAGGATAGATTCCCTCAGGTAAGATTGCTGGATCACATGGTAAATGTATGTAATTTTATTATTGCCAGATTCACCTCTATATGAGTTATATCATTTTACATTCCCATCAGCAATTGTATGAGAATGCCTGTTTCTCCACAGCCTCAGCAACAAAGCATGTGGTCAAACTTTGAAATTTTTGTCTGATACATGAGAAATACATTTAAGCATAATTTTAATTTACATTTATTTTATTAAAAGTGATGTGTATCTCTTCACATGGTGTGTGGCCATCTCTTTGTAAGCTGTTCTAGCCCATTTTTCTATGGAGTTGCTGGCCTTTTGCCAATCTATTTTCAGGAGCTCTTTATACAGCAGGCATATCGAACTCCTTTCTTTCCTATGACTAACCTGCAAATGTTTTTTCCTAACTTGTAATTTATCTTCTATTTTTCTTCTTTCCTCCCATACCAATTATTTTTATATAATAAAACTTCTCCATTTTTTTCCTTATTTTATCTGGATTTTAAGTAATAGCAAGGTTTCCTCACTTCTACATTAAAATTAATTCACCTAGGTTTTCTAGTATTTGTACGGTTTTATTTAATTTAAATTTAAATTAACTTAAACACATTTAATTTTTTCCAATTAAATTATATATTGAACATAGGTTTAACTCCATGAAAAAAATTACCTGGTGGCACTGTAGTTGTGATTGTATTAAATTTCCAAAAAAAATTAATAACTTATGAAATAATTGACTTTTATAATATTGCAGACTGATAATTTTAAAACATCAAGTCAAATCATGCCATCTCTCTGCTTAAAACCCTCCAGTGTCTCTCTACCTCACTTGAAGTACAAGCCAAGGTGTTTGCAATACCCTATGCTATTTGACTTCCATTCCTAATAGCCTTCCCTTGAAATCACTCCAGGCTGGTTCTTCTGTGGGACTACTCTTTCCCCCAAATGTTTGCAGGGTCCTTTGGAGCTTTGCTTAAATGTCACCACTCTTAACAAGCATTTCTTGATCATACTACTTAAAACTGTAATTACTATCACTCCCTTCCCTGAATTACTTTTCCTCATAGCACTTTATACCAACTAGCACACTATATGTTTTACTTATCATGCATCTTTGGATCATATTGAATGTAAATTCCATGTCCCCACAGAGAATTAAATTGCCAACCAACAATTGTATTTTTTTAATTTAAAAAACAATTTAGTATTCTAACAAACTTTGTTTAGAACAACTCTATCTGAAGCAGATCTTGTAAGTATTACCACTACCTAAATTGCCCTTCCTTATAATATCAAGTCTCAGGTTACTAATCTAGTTAAGATGAAATATTTAGCATCAGAGAGATGGAGGCTCACGGAGGTTCACAATGCTTGAATGTAAATCCTAGTCTCCTTGCTTCTTCAGTTCTGGCTTTTGCCAGCAGTCTAAGATGCCTTCAATATTTAAGTCTCTCAAAGCAAGTTTCTTTTCATACCATCCCTCCAAAGTCTTTAGTGAAATCCACTATACACTGAGAAATTCATAACCTAGTCGAGTTACAGCTGTGTCAATAAGATGCCTAACTTTTCTCCACCTAGTTTCTCACCCGTAATTTAATGTGGGGAGAGGGTTTGCTTAACACACTCAAACGTGGTAATGCAGAAGAATCAACTGGGGTCTACTAACAACACAGATTTCTGTGCCCTACCCCAATTAAAATTTTAATTAATAGATCTGGTAACAACTCAAAAAAGTCACCTCAATTTTAGGAGTTTCATTGAGAAAAACTAGCTTAAAGTCTATTAGATAATAGCAAGAATGCAATCCACAGGAAAAAAAAAATTGGTTTCTGTTATGCACTGAATTTTTTCCTCCCTCCCCCCACCAAAAAAATGAAGCCCTAAGCCTCAATGGGCATTTGAAGATAGAACCTTTAAGGAGGTAACTGAGGTTAAATCAGGTCATAAAGGTGGGGCCTAATCCAATAGAATCACTGTTCTTATAAAAAGAAAAACCTGAGATCCTTCTCGCTTCTCTCATGCAGAGAAGAGGCCATGTGAAAACACAGCAAGAAGACAGCCATCTGCAATTTAGGAAGAGAGCACTCACCAGAAACCAACACTACTGGCATCCTGATCTTGGACTTCCAGCCTCCAGAACAGTTAGAAGGTAAATTTCTGCTGTTTAAGCCACACAGTCTACGGTATGTTGTTATGGCAGCCCGAGCAGACTGAGATAATTACTCTCTAGATTATTTTTCATAAAGAATCTGTCATAGCAATTCCAGCTGATAGAGGGCCCATGTTGGAATTTTTATTACACAGAATTCAAATAGATATATAAATAATCCTTACTTTTTAATCTTATTTAATAAATACTAGAACTAAAACCTTTATTTCTAGCAACCATGATTTATTAGTAACTTGTTTCCCATTTACATCTAGTTAATTAAGAGCAAGAATTAACGTGTAGTAGGCCTCACAGGCTACATAGGCCACTGTCTATGCATAGTCATGAATCCATTTGCCTCTTAAAACATAATCCTGGCTGGGCACAGTGGCTCACACCTGTAATCCCAACACTTTGGGAGGCTGATGCAGGTGGACCACCTGAGGCCAGAAGTTCCAAGGCCAACCTGGCCAACTTCAAGACTAGCCTGTTGAAACCCTGTCTCCACTAAAAATACAAAAATTAGCCAGGCATGGTGGTGCATGCCTGTAATCCCAGCTACTTGGGAGGCTGAGGGAGGAGAATTTATTGACACCAAGAGGTGGAGGCTGCAGTGAACCGAGATCATGCCACTTCATTCCAGCCTGGGCGACAGAGTGAGCCGCTGTCTCAAAAATAAATAAATAAATAAATAAATAAATAAATAAATAAATAATATGATCCTGGAAGTTTTAATCTCTTAGTTTCTAAATATTACAGAGTTTGGGGTCTGTTTTGGTGGGGAAGATCAAACAGGGCAGACTAAAGTCACCTAATTGAAAGTACAGGCCACTCATGGCCAGGGTTGGTTTTTTAAGGGGTGTTTTGTTTTAAACTTTTTAATTTTGAAATCATTATAGATTCACAGGAAGTTGCAAAGATAACACAGAGAAATCCTCTGTACTCCTCACTCAGTTACACCTCAATGTTACCTCTTATATAACTATAGCATAATATCAAAATCAGGAAATTGATATCGATACAAAGTATGTATACTTCCATGCCATTTTACTACGTGTGGAGTCATGCAACAGTCACAATCAAGGTACACAACTATTCTATCACCACAAGGATTACCCTCATGCTACCCCTTTATTAAAATTTCTACTCATCCCTTTGCCTCTCCTATCTATACCTAGCCCTTGGCAACCACTGATCTGTTCTTCATCTCTAAAATTTCCTCATGTTGAGAATGTCATACAAATGGAATCACATAGTATGTGACTTTTGAGATTAGTTTTTTTCACTTGGCATAATGCCCTTGAAATCCATCCAAGTTGTATCCATCAATAGTTTCTTTTTATTGCTAAGTAATATTCCACAGTAAGAATGTACCAGTTTGTTTAGCCATTCAACCTACTGATGACCACAGTTTGTTTAGCCATTCACCTACTGATGACCATTTTGAATGTTTTTGGTTGTTGGCTATTGCAAATAACACTGCTTTGGATATTTGCATATATGTAGTTGTGTGAACATAGATTTTCATTTCTCTGGAATAAATACCCAGTAGTTCAACAGTTTGATCATATGATAGCTGCATGTTTAATTTTTAAGAAACTGTCAATTCTCCAGAGTGACTAAACCATTTTGCATTTCCACTTGCAATGTATGAGAAATCAGTCTGTCTGCATCTCTGCCAGCATTAATGTTGTCACCATTTTTTATTTTAGCAGTTCTCTAATAAGTGTGTAATAATATCTCAGGGTCTTAATTTGCATTTCCCTATTAGCTAGTAATGTTGAACAACTTTTCATTTGTTTGCCATCTGTATATCCTCTTCATTGAAACGTATCGAAGTCTTTTGCCCATTTTTAATTGGATTGACTTTTTTACTGTTGATTTTAATTTTTTATTGTGGTAAAATATAACCCAAAATTTACCATTCTGAAGTGTACAGTTCAGTGGCATTAAGTACATTCACACTGTTGTGCAATCTTCACCACTATCCATTTACAGAACTTTTCATCCTTTGAAACAGAAACTCTGTACCTATTAAACAATAACTTCCCATTTATTTTCTCTCTAGGCCCTAGAAACCTCTAATTTGACTATTCCAAGCAGATCATATGAAGTGGATATTTATCCACATGTGAGCGTTGTCTCTGATTTTCCAAATTCTCACAAGGTAAAACCTGGCAGTCATCAAATCTTATAGTCTTGGGTGCCACCATCTTGGTTACATTAATTACCAACCTGAATGGGTAGAGAGGAGTCTCCTGTCAGTTTCTACTTTGACCTTCTTCTCTTCGTATAGTAGCCCATCCCAGCCATATTAGCTTCCAGAAAAGGGACCAGCCCATGTTTTCTTTTTAGATTCATCTCAGAGTTAACTTTAAGGGTTCCTCAAGTGCCCCATGTACTTTCCACTGATCTTTTTCCCATCCTTCCAGGGTCTCTTTTACCAGTCCCTTGACAAGTATAGTGAGTCCACCCCCATTCAGCTGTACACATGGCCATCTCAGGGGTCAGCAGCATTTGATAGGGACCTTCTCAGCTTGGATGGAGCTTGTCTTCTTTCCAAGTCTTAATCAGCACCTAGTTGCCAGACTGGAAGCAGTGAACTGCTAACTCAAGAGGCAGAGTTTGAGTCAGAAGTCCTTTTAACCTAAGGGATTACAGGGTGGAGGATAATGCCTGTATATAATTTCTTAAGAATTGATCCTTGGTTTCCACAGTAGGAATATCCATAGCTCTGCCTGAATACAGGAGTCCATATAATAACTTGTAGGGGGACAATCTCAAGTCTTTTCTTGGGACTGTCCTAATCCTAAGGAGTGCTATTGGGAGACATTTGGTCCAAGGCATTTTAGTTTATTAGTTTGGTGAAGTGCTTTTTGAGAGTTTGATTCATTCTTTCTACCTTTTCAGAGGAAGGGGGATGCCAAGGGGTGTAATAATCCCATCTAATTTGTAAACCTTCCATAATTCCCCTTGACACCCTGGAGGTGAAGTGGCTGCCATTGTCTGAATCAATGTTTTTCACCAGGCCAAATCTAGGTAAAGTCTGTTATAATATTATTTTGACCACGTTCCTGGAGGTGGCTGTTGGAAGGGGAAAGGCTTCCACCCAGCTGGAAAGGTGATCCATGATCACCAGTAAATAAATACTTCAGTCTTCCTACTTTGGGTATTTATGTGAAATCTACTTGAATGCTCTGAAGTGGTCTTAGTCCAGGAGGTCTTCCTCCTGTGAACTGTTTTCTAATCACCTCTTTGTTTATCCTTTGACAAGTTACACAACTTCCACATACTTGTTTAATGAGGATATAAATCCCTATACACCCATAATTCTTAAGTATTGCATCATGCAGACTCTGGGGTCCCCAATGACTCCCTTTGGGGAGTAATACAGACATCAGTTCTCTCATCAGGGGTTTACTTATCATTTCTCTCCCATCAGGAAGTACCCATTTCCCATCTTCACTTTGAGTGACCCCCATCCTGTCTAATTCTTCCTTCTCCTCTCTGGTAAACTGAGACCTTAATACTACCTTAGGGATGTCTGGTATCAGGCTAAATAGTCTATAATTTCTTCTCCCAGGGAGGCTTGCCTAGCAGCTTCATCTGCAAACCTGTTTCCTACAGCTTCTATAGTGTTCTCTTTCTGATGATCATTTACATGAACTATGGCTACCTCTGCTGGAAGCAGGAGACTTTCTAAAACCTGTCTGACCAGTTCCCCATGTACCAATTACTTTCTCCTACTATTTATTAGGCCCTGCTCTGTCCAGAGTTTTCCAAAAGTGTGTACCACCCCATAGGCACATTTAGAATCAGTATATATAGTCCCTTCTTGGCCTTCAAGGAGCTTTAGGGGTCAAAAGCATGTAATTCATAGGTTTGGGCCGACCAGCCATTAGGTAATCTACCTTTCTCACATAATGAGTGCTTATTTCCATCAAAGACAGCATAACCATTATGTCTCTTGCCATCTATCACTCCGGATGACCCATCCGCAAACAGTCTAATCCCATCACGTAGTGGAGCTTCCCTAAGGTCTGGTCTAACTTTGGCTTGGTATTCTATGATATCTAAGCAGTTACAGTCTGATGTCTCTTTGTTCTTATCTCCTTTCCATAGGAAACTGGCTGGATTCAGGTAAGTATCTGGTGTTACAACCAAACAATCTTTTTCTAGTAATATGACTTCATATTTTAGAATCTGAGAATCCAACAACCATCTCCCAGCTTTTTGATTTAATATATTCCTGACCTGGTGTGGGGTGTTTACTATTAGGGCCCCACCAAAGGATAGCTTTCAACTCTCCTCTACCATCTGGGCTGTCACAGCTACTCCTTGCACACATTCAGATCACCCCTGAGAAACAGGATCGAGAAGCTTCGAGACAAAAGCAACAGGTTGCCTCTTCCCTCCCCAGGTTTGAGTAAGCACCCCAAGGGCCATGCCCCGGTCTACTGTTACAAACAGATGGAATGGTTTCTCTAAAGATGGGAGGGCCAGGACCAGGGCTGTAGTGAGGGCCTGCTTTAGCTCTTTCACTGCCTGAATTTCCTCTGGGGGCCATTACAAGGGATCGGGCTCCTCTTCTAGTAACTTGAGATACAGAATTTTGTCTTTTAAGCATATGAGTCAATCCATAACCTAAATAGCCAGTTAAACCTAAAAATTTTTGGAGTTTTCTCTTTGTCTTAGCCAAAGGCAAACCCACTATTCCCAATATTCTCTTTGGGTTTATTATCCACTTCCCTTCATTAATCAGGTGTCCTAAATATTTAACTTCTTTTTCTACAAACTGCAATCTGTTCTTAGAGACTCACGATCCCCTTTCTCAAAGAAAATACGGCAAGATTATGGTGGTTTCTGATACCTCGGCCTTCCTTTTGCCAGAAATTAAAAGTTCATTCACATATTCTAAC
Source organism: Macaca fascicularis (assembly GCF_037993035.2). Taxonomy (NCBI): domain Eukaryota; kingdom Metazoa; phylum Chordata; class Mammalia; order Primates; family Cercopithecidae; genus Macaca; species Macaca fascicularis. Next base: position 148,297,389 of record NC_088379.1, read on the forward strand.
AACTGGGTCCTGGAAAGTTTGAATTCCTCCAGGACTAAGATTTGACAAAATAAGTTTGGTGCTTCTGTGAAACCTTGTAGCAGAACAGTCCAGTGGTACTGTTGTTTTCTCATTTCTTTTTTGCCTATGAACATCCAATTACTCCAGCACCATTTGTTGAAAACACTATCCTTCCTCCACTGAATGGCTTTTGAATCTCTGTCAAAAATCAGTTGGGTATATTTGTGTAGGTCTAGGTTATCGTTGTCCATTTCACTGACTATGTGTCCATCTCTCTGCCATTACCATACTGTCTTAATTACCCTGGCATATAATGAGTATTATATTTGATTAGTGCTATGGTTTGGCTGTGTCCCCACCCAAATCTCATCTTGAATTGTACTGCCCATAACCCCCATGTGTTGAGGGAAGAAACAGGTGGAAATAATTGAATCATGGGAGCAGGTTCTCCCATCCTGTTCTCATGATATAAGTTCTCACGAGATCTGATTTTATAACAGGCTTCCCCCTTTAGCTTAGCTCTCATTCTTCTCCTTCCTGCTGCCACGTGAAGGACATGTTTGCTTCCCCTTCCACCATAAGTGTAAGTTTCCTGAGGCCTGCCAGCCATGCTGAACTATGAGTCAATTAAACTTTTCCTTTATAAATTACATAGTCTCAGATACGTCTTTATTAGCAGCATAAGAACAAAGTAACAAAGGTAAAATGACCCCTCTCACTTAATTCCTCCTTTTCAGAATTGTTGTAGCTACTCTCATTTGTTTTTCCAAATACATTTTAGAATAATCTTGCCTGTACAGGAAGAAGAAAAAAAAAAACCTTGCTGGAGTTTTAATAGGAATTGTATTAAACCTGCATACCGATTTAGGGATCATTAACATCTACACTACAGTGAGTCTTCTAATCCTTGTACATGGTCATTTATTTAGATCTTTGATTTCTTTCATCAGTGTTTTGTTGTTTTCAGCATGAGTCCTGTACATGCACTGTCAGATTTACACCTACATAGTTTTTATTTTGAGCAATTATGAATGCTATATTTTTAATTTTGGTTTCCATGTATTCATTGCTAGTACATAAAAGTACAATTGATTTTTGTCTATTCTCTTATGTTCTGAAACCCTGCTGAGTTTTTTAGTTCTAGAAATTATTGTGTAGATTCCTTAGGACTTTTTTTTAACCATGTTTTTCATTTCATTTTTTAAAAGTTCATTGGTTCAAAAAATTGTTAGATTGAGCTGGGCACGGTGGCTCACGCCTGTAATCCCAGCACTTTGGGATGCTGAGGTGGGAAGACCATTTGTGGTCAGGAGTTCAAGACCAGCCTGGCCAACATGGTGAAACCCCATCTCTACTAAAAATACAAAAATTAGCCAGGTGTGGCGGTGGGTGCCTATAATCCCAGCTACTCAGGAGGCTGAGACAGGAGAATCACTTGAACCCAGGAGATTGCAGTGAGCTGAGATCATACCACTGTACTCCAGCCTGGGCAACAGAGTGAGACTCCATCACACACACACACACACACACACACACACACACACACACTTGTTAGATTGTTTAGTGTTCTAACTGCTAGATATAGAGGTAACTAAGAAAATTAAGAGGTTTGTTTTTTGACCTCATGAAGCTTAGATTCTAGAGGACAGAAAAAGGCTGTAAACATATAATAAATGAGGAGAACGGTAGGAAAAGACACAAGAGCAACTTTATGGAGGGCCTTAAAGTCAACAGTAGCCATTTGAATTTTAAGATGATAAGCACTGGAAGATTTAAAATAGGGTAGTGAGGCTGATCTGCCTATGAAGTAGCCAATGGTATATTTTTAATTTTTAATTTTCTTTTATTCATTTACTTTCTTAATAAACTTGCTTTCACTTTGCACTGTGAAAAAAATTAAATGAAATAGGGTCATGAGATTAGCTTGGTGTCCATTTTAAATCATTAAAACAAAAACCATATCAAAGTGGTTGGTGTGTTTCTTTCCTGTCTTATTTTCTTTACAACTTAAAAAACGTATATGAACATAAATTTCATAAAGTCAGGGATTATTTGTAATTATTTCATATGATGGTTTATTTATCACAGTCCTCTCTATAAAATCAGTTTGCTTTTGATTCTATAAGGTGGTATAATATAAATTTCCTAGGAGAAAACTAACCTCACAATGACGTTATTGCAGTTGGCCAACTCTAACCACTGCTTTTGGAACTGCCTTTTCTCTTTGCTTATCACAAATATAAACACACACACACTTTTCATCTAATAGTATGATGGAAATTAATAGAGACTCTAGAGTCAGACGTGATTATTTTTTTAACCTCCTTTGGCTTCAGTATCTTATCTATAAAATGCAGCTATTAACATCTACTTCCAAAACCCTGTTTTGAGAACCAAGGGTAAAGTATAATATATTGAGTTCCAGGAACACAGAGGTTGCTCAATAATCACTCCCTATCCTGTGCTTTTTCTTCTTTCATCCCCATCACTCAGCTCCCATTCTCAGATCTAACATATTTGTAAAACCTGTAATTAGCAATTGAGGCCTTAGACTAAAACTTTATACAAAATTTTAATGCCCATTACGATAGCACCCACTAATCCAATGATTAGTGGCATGACTCACTGCAAAAAAAAATCTTCCACAGACTTCTGAAAATATTTTAAAATGTTAAAAAGGACCATGGTATTATTACAGAATTTTTAGTTATGCTATAAAATAAATTTAAAGTTGGCCACTTTCAACTGAAATCTTATAGAGTATTATACACATTTGTTTAACTAATGGCAAAAGAAGGAAATAAGTTTTGAATATCTTGGTATAAAAACCTAATATTTCATTTCATGCATCTATCATTCAACAGGTATTTTTAAAATACAGTCATGGTGCTTTTGGAAGTCTAATATTATGACGTTATGTAATTTATATGAATTAATAGCATTATGTTCTCTTAGACATCTTATTTTGTAATATTTAATTTTTCAAGACCTAGTATTAACAGAAAGAAGAAAATGTTATAGACAATTCAAAGTAATCTGTCAAGTTTTAAATTTACCAATATTTTTTTCTTGTCTACTTTGGAATAATCACTTCACTGGTACCATTCAGCAATCTTCATTCATCCTGTTAGTTTCTTAGCACAAAGACTAATTCCAAATTTCCTCCACTCCACCTCAAATCCACGCTCCTTCTTAATACTTCCTTCTTAATAGTTTATTTTCTATATTATTTTTGTCCTCCACTGTGGCATTATTCCCAGTAAAGACAAATATCTCTGTACCTTCACCTCCTGCCTATTGGAAAAACGAAAGTTCCAAAATCATTCCTGTCTCTAGCATGATGGATAGATCAATTACCTCAATTCTCTTTTATCTTCGGTATCTTCCTACAACTCAACTTGGTCTTAAGTTCCCTTTTATCCAGCTCCTGTCTCCTCTAAACCACTCTTCGTAAGACTACCATAATCAACGTGTTAAATATGTTAGTATAATCGTGTTTGTAACTTGGTTAAAAAAAAAAAAAAAAAAAAAAAACCACTCTTTAGCAAACTGAAGTAACAGAATTTTGTTCATTTTTCTACGGGACATTTTAAATGACCTATTTCTTTAAAGTTTTGTCTGTATTACAGGGCCTTAATGTCTAGTTTCACAACTATATTAACTAAGCCTGAAGGGCGCTATATAGTTAGGCAATATTTTCCAATATAAAGAGCTCTGATTGAAGTTCAAACTCTTATTGTGAATCTTTGGAATTTGGCATGAAAGAGAACAAACATGATTGCATCTGTTCTTCCCTACTTTAAACCATCTTCAGTGTCAACATACACAATGAGTTTTGTGGTATTTCCACCTGGTTTTCTATTTTCAAAGTACTCTTTTGTATGACACAGGAATAAAAATACTTGAATTCTAATATGCCATTTTCCCTTACTCTCCTCACACTTTTTTGGACGGCTTATAATTTTCGATATGGTACAAAGGCTCACTAACTGGTTTTTTGCTAGAGGCCTGCTACTGATACTGATGGCCGCTAAATGCTAGGTATGCCGCCGGTATTGCTCTTACTTCAATACCGACATCGCACGATAAAGGCAGTGGCATTTAGGCGCGCAAGCGCAATTCTTGATTAATGAGCCAAGGCAAAGTCTTCTCAGTCCGAGTTTTGAGTTTTCCTTACTTTTCCCCCAAATGCTCTTTTCCTCGGATTTCACATCAATAGCACTTTCTCGAGTTTTCACGAGTAACCTGACGCAGGCGGAACCGACGGAGACTAGCCGGCGAGAATCCTACGGTCGCAGCCAGCTGCGCAGCGTCAGCCGGGGACGCTCCGTGCGGAAGACCGCCTGTGACTCGACACACTCTCCAGTGACGCGGTAGTCGCCGCACCTGCGCTGCGGGGCGGGAAGGAGGCTCGAGTGCCGGGGGAACGGAGTCTACGACTCCGGGCGGAAGCTGGGGAAGCAGGGAGGGAGAGAGGGAAGAAGAGAGGAAGAGACGGGCGGAGGGGCGGTCCTTGCCGGAGGTTCCTAGGTCCTTCACTTCCTGTTTGCCGGCACTTCAAAATCCGGGTCAAAGGGTGTCGCTTCGGTCTCTTTTACCCGGCTGATCCCAGCACCCTCCGTGACAGCGCCTCCTGACTCAGCCGACAGCCGGCTTCTTCTCACGATCTGCTGAAGCCTGGACGCCCACACCTGACCCGGAACTCGGAGGCGCGCTTCCTCCACCCACCGGCGAACAGCCCCGGACCCTGAGCGCCCGCCGACGCCGCCGGGGGTCCCGACAGGCCTCTCCGCGCTGATGCTGAGAGGGATCGAGGGCCCGGGGCGGCGGCGGAGTACGGGCCTCTGGCGCCTTAGGCCAGCCGCAGGCGTCGGTTCTTACGCTCTCCAGGCTCGCCAGCTCTCGCCCCAGCTTGGATGGGTCTCCCTGCCCCATAAATGTGGCTGCTGAGGCGGCGGTGGCGGTGGCCCGTCACGCTGCTGCTGCGGCGGTCCAAGTTCACCTCCGCCCCGGGGCTCTCCTGCCCCACCTCGGGGCTGCCGCCACCCGCTCCTTATCCTCTGGCCCTGGCCTTGCTGCGTGGCGACAATGGACAAGATCCTGGAGGGCCTTGTGAGTTCTTCGCATCCCCTGCCCCTCAAGCGGGTGATTGTGCGGAAGGTGGTGGAATCGGCGGAGCACTGGCTAGACGAGGCGCAGTGCGAGGCCATGTTTGACCTGACGACCCGGCTCATCCTGGAGGGCCAGGACCCTTTCCAGCGGCAGGTGGGGCACCAGGTGCTGGAGGCCTACGCACGATACCACCGGCCAGAGTTCGAGTCCTTCTTCAACAAGACCTTTGTGTTGGGCCTCCTTCATCAGGGCTACCACTCTCTGGACAGGAAGGATGTAGCCATCCTGGACTACATTCACAACGGCCTGAAGCTGATTATGAGCTGTCCGTCGGTGCTGGATCTCTTCAGCCTCCTGCAGGTAGAGGTGTTACGGATGGTGTGTGAGAGACCGGAGCCGCAGCTCTGTGCCCGACTGAGCGACCTTCTGACCGACTTCGTGCAATGCATCCCCAAAGGGAAATTGTCCATCACGTTCTGTCAACAGCTGGTTCGAACGATAGGCCACTTCCAGTGCGTGTCCACTCAGGAGAGAGAGTTGCGGGAATATGTCTCCCAGGTGACAAAAGTGAGTAACTTGCTGCAGAACATCTGGAAGGCCGAGCCTACCACACTGCTGCCTTCTCTGCAGGAAGTTTTTGCAAGCATCTCTTCCACAGGTAAGGGTCATTATCTTTCAGAATATCGCATAAAAATTCAGTATATGTCTCTCTTGAACACACACATTCACCCCATGTTTTCCTACTGCCCTGAAAACATTCTTAAGGGAGAGCAAATCCTAATACCCTTATCCCAGATTTATTCACATTCACTACCTTATTCAGGACGTCACCTCGTACTTTAAAAACAGGCAGCGTTCCCATTTTAAAGGTTGAGAACGTCCAGGTCTAAGACCTTTGGCACTAAACAAGTTGCTTAATTACCCAGCCTCTGCTCAAGTTATTTGGAATGCTTTGAGGATGACAGCTACTGCAGAAAGCTTCCATTCATTAGTGACTAATGGTAGCATGATGTTTACCATAGTATTTGTTGTTCGTGTCTCTCTCCTTTTGTAATGAGTTTTTCCCCCATTTTTGTATTTCCTCATTTTTGAATTAATGGATTATGCAATTTATTACTGGATTATCCCAGTTAACTATGAAGTTTTTAAATACTGACATTTTTTGTCTACAATATCTAGTAGACAAAGGAGGGATACAAATAGAATGAGGGAAGGAAGAAGAGTATGAGGATTTAAATATTTGTTTTAGTGCCCATGAACTGCATTCTCAGAAAGCAGAGAAGGGTCACATGATACTTGCCTAGAAAATGCTTTCTCGCCCAGGAATTTTACCAGTACCTCTACCTTCCTTGTTCTGTCTTGGACCTTTCAGGTTTGAATAGATTCAAAACCATGTTCATTTCCGCTCTACTTGGTACAAGCATTCTCCTTCATTTATACCACCAGCGGGGACTGTCTGGCTGTTCAGATTGAACTTGTGAGGGACGTCTCCTCTTTTTATCTTAAGAACCAGAAGTAAAGGTGGAGTTTTATCAAGCGTTCTATGTTCTGATGAATTTAATATATTTATGAAAGAATTACAAACGATGTATTTGCAGTATCTGAGTTGGTTTTTCTTTTCTTTTTGTAATTTTACTTCTATTGCCTGTGTTGTCATAACTGTTAGGTTCCTACCAAATTTTTTCAACTGTAGCAATAAAGGTGCTTGTCTTGGATTTGCTTAATTTGTATCCAGTTTAAGCAAAGTCTCCCCAAAAGTCACCTTAATTTCTACTTTAAGAGATTTTTTAAAATCTTCCTTAGAGCAATGTAATGATGAATAGTTTTAAGTTATTCTGGAGGGTCTGAAGCGGGAGTTGAAATGATACTTAAGTGCCCCCAAAAGTCACCTTAATTTCTACTTTAAGAGATTTTTTTAAATCTTCCTTAGAAAGATGTAATGATCAATAAGTTTTAAGTTATTTTGGAGGGTCTGAAGTAGAAATTGAAATGATACTTTATATAAGTTTCTTTATATTTCCTTTCTGATTAGTGATTTACAGGTTAATATTTCAGTGCAACAATAAGTCGATAGATTATGAAAAATTTAAAGTAACTTATGGACTAACCATAGCAATATATTTTAGTATTCTGTCTATAGTATGAGTGATCATTGCTGTTCACTGTTAATCTTTCATTCCTGTAATTTAACATTCCTTGTAAATTAGAGTCTACGCATGAGGGTGTAGCATAATAATCCTTCCTAATTAACACCTTTGCTGCAATTACTTTTGTTTTTTTTGTAAAGTGTTGTTCTTTTTAAATACTTGAACGTACTTGCCATGTTTCCTTTTCTTTTTTATTAAAAAAACAGATGCATCATTTGAACCTTCTGTAGCATTGGCAAGCCTTGTGCAGCATATTCCTCTTCAGATGATTACAGTTCTCATCAGGAGCCTTACTACAGATCCAAATGTAAAAGATGCAAGTATGACCCAAGCCCTTTGCAGGTACTTCTTCATGACACTATTAATGGTGATTGTAGATTGGGGAAGAGGAAATACTTTGTATTTTGTGAGTAATGAAAAACTTACGAATGTTTAAAACTAAAATCATGGAATGACATATGTAAATATTCTCCAAATAGATTGGAATTGTTTACCTTATAGCATTGAGAGGCATCCCAATAATTCACAAATCTATTTTCAATTCAACTTTAATTCCCAAAATATACACACATATATACAGATGCTGATTAGATTATCACTATACAGTATTTCACTAATTTCGTTGCTCATCATTGTTTCCTGCAACCTATTTTTCTTCGTTTTTTTTTTCTTCTTTAGTAAGTATACACTTTACTTTCTCTCTTAACCAGGCTCAGTGTGTAATACACTGTTTGCCTTCGCCTGTTTGTATTTTTTTTCTTTCTCAGTTTTAAATCAGTTTCTCAGATTTGGCAAGATACAGAATTCTAATTTGATAGCCATTTTCTCTTAGCATTTTAAAAATAATACTGTATTACCTTTGGGCATCTATTGTTGCCGGTGGGAAGTCACCTGTCAATCTGACTCATTCCTTTGTGAGTAGTCAGCTTTTCTGGAAACTTTTATGTTCTCTTTATCCTTAATGTTCTATAATTTTATTCTTACATTTCTAGGTATAATCTTAATATTATTTGCACTTCTCAGCACTTTGGCACTTTTATTCAGTCATTCATTCATTTATTCAAACCACACTTATTGAGTACTTACCATGAATGCCAGGCAGTGTTCAAAATGTCCTCAAACAAACTGATAAAAATATCTGCCTTATAGGCTTACATTCTACTTGGGGAGGCAGACAGTAATTTAATAACACACTTCATTGATTCCAACATGTCTTCTAATTTCAAAGATGTTTAAATGTAGAAATGCCCAGTCATTCGTGTCCTAGTTAAATTGGCATGACTTTTCTTGCCTTGGTGGTACATAAGCTAATTATGCATCTTAAAATTGAATTTGTTTTTGATTTGATTAAATATAATAAGTAAAATAATTTAGTACGTTAGATAGTGATACATGTTTGAAAAAAAGCAGACAGAAAGAGGGATAGGAGTAGACAGGAAGGGGGACAGATTGTGGGGAAGTGGTTTGCAATTTTAAATAAGATGGCTGAAGAAGTCTTCACTAAGGTAACCATGAAGTGAAGACAGGAAGGATGTGAAGAAGCAAACCTGTGGATATCTGAGGGGAAGAATATCAATACTGTTTTATAGTTCACTAATTTTCTCTTCAAAGGTGCTCATCTGTAGAGCTTACTTACTGAGTTTCTTTATTTCAATGACTATTTTTTTCTAATTGAATTTTTTGTGTTTTCCTGTTCTTATTAAATACCTGACTGTTTTTGTTTTTTAATTCTTTTCCTGTGTGTGTGTGTATATTAAGCACATTTAAATACAGTATAAGGATTTGGACAAAAGGGTTTCTGTGCTTCTGTTATAAAATTATTATTATAAGGTAACATATAAACTGAGGTATTCATATTGAGTTCTCAGCTGCATTTGTACTAACTTCACTCTCTATAACACAAACTCTAGGGACTTTGATTTTCTCCACCTTATCCCCCTTTTCACTTCATTGTTTAAAAAGGTCTTCCTCTTCTAGCATTTCTCCTTTCTTCTTGTGCTCTTAAACATAATTGAATCAATTTATCTGTAACTTTTACTTCCAGTTTCATAGTGTTCATTTCCTCTTTGACTTTCAGAAATTTGTGAAAGTGCTTTGTATGTATGAGAAAACTCTTATGTAAATGTTTTTCCTGTTGTGTGACCTCTGTCCCCATTGCTTTTAATTTATGATGATCCCCCTTGCTGTGTTTGATAATATGTATTTTTATTCTCATCTCCTTGATATCTTTGTATTCATTGTTCTTGAAATTCTTATCTGACACCATACTGTTAGGAATTTCTTTCTGTATCTATTCTTTTTATTTTCTTCCTTCCCATTATTATCATCACTATCAGTTCTGATCTGTATGTGGCTGACTTCCAAGTCTTTATGTAAAGTTTTCGTTGTTCATTTACTCTTAAGAAACTCTTACCTTATTCATCTCTTCATAATGTAACTCCTTCTGTGCCCTATTTAAGCAGCAGCACACTTTTGTCAGTGTGACTGTAACAGCACTAAAGTGTCTTTCCCTTTGGGATGAATGCATTATAACTTGTATTTCCTCCTAGTAAAACAGATGCAGAGAATTATAGATTTTACAGCTGGAAGTGAAATTAGAAATTAGTTGGTCCATCACTTTCATTGCATAGGGTAATAGTGGCAGATTTTCTTTACATGACATAAACTATTTAATACTCACCACAGTCTTTTGAAATAGGTACTGTTATTGGCCCCATCTCATAGTTGAGGAAACTGAGAGGTTAAATTGTTTACCCAAGCTCATTCAGGTAATAAACAGTGAATCCGGTATTTGAACTTAAATCTGGCTCCCGGTTATGAGATAGTCACCCATGAAGACACAAACCAGGGTAGTCAAGTTTCTCACGTAGGGCCACTCTCTTAGAGGCAGAACTTATCTTCATGGCCTGATATTGGTGTTTATTTTTTTCTCTTTTTTTACTTAAATTGACACTAATTCTAGATATCTGGTCACAAACCTATAAGCAATTTTCAACTCCATCCTTTCTTTCATTCCCTTTGATTAACATAATGAATAAGTCCATTGGATTTTTTCTTTAGGACATTTCTTAAAATGACGCTTATTCTATCCCCACTGCCCTGAAGAAATCAGGCTTTCCTCGTTGCACAGTTTTTTAGTTCGTCTTTTTGCTAGCAGTGACTTACTTTTCTTATCTTAATCATCTGGACTCCTGATTTTTCTCTTTCAATCAAGACATTGTAGTGACTTCCACCACCTACTAAGTTGAATTCATATACTACTTCTTGGCATTCAGTCCTCTTAATTTTCAAGCCTCTTCAAAAACAGTTGTAGTACCCAATTTAGGAATTTTTTTTCAAGATATATTTGGAAATTAATTTTTACCTACTTTTTTCTATGGGGAGTTGTACCCAGTTTTTGTATTACATTTCCAGTATAGCCTGCGTGATCCTATTTACCCATAATCTACCTGAAGTAATTACTCTTATGTAGAAAATGTAACTGAAAGGGATAGTGATATTTATTTTTACCATCCTCCTCCCACTTTATACCTCCCCGTGCACTATACTTTCCCAAACATAGCAGTGATCATGTTTACAGTCATTTTCTATAATCCATAGAAATGCAAATGTAAAGCTAGATACCATACCAGGACCAAACAGGTAACATTAAAATATGAAATAGGCCAAGTATAAGTTAAGTGATAGGAAATGGGATACATAAGTACCTTCTAAAAGAGAAAACTGATCATGAACTCCAGTTGTCTGTTGATACAAGGAAATTGGAATCCAGTCTTGTTTGATTTTTCAAAAGAAGCCTGAAATCCAGTTTTCTATGTGAAATTTCCCAATGTTTAAAACATTGGGACAAATAAAAGGGAAGGCTGCCTATAGCCCGCAAGCTGCCATGTAAAAGTGGAAATTGGTGTTATTCTCCATAAATTACAATTAAACCAAAACGATTATGGTGTCTTTCATAATTTTGCCAGTTTTACTGTTACGATTTTAAAGTTACATGTGTTTTTCTTTAGCTATATAAAGAAATGCTTTCATTTAGTTAATAAATTTGAGTTCCTACTCAGTGCCAGGCATTAAGTGCTGGGAATCCAAAGATACATGAGAGATTACTGCTGTCAAGCTCACAATCTAATGGAGGAGATAGGTCGTGGAGTACGTAAATAACAAGTATATAGTTAAATGTTATTTAAATAGTAAGATATTAAATCAGTATACCAGGGTTAAAAGAAAGTGTCCTTAGAATTCAAATTGATAATCACTGATACATGGTGGATAAGATTCCTGTAGTTAACCATAAAAATAGTTTATCCTGCAGTGCCTGCCTGTACCGGAGAGGAAACAGACATGTGCAAGTCCAATCAAATTGAAACAGAACTGGAATATAATTAAAGTGTGGCAAAAAAAAAAACATGGCATTCTGTCCTGGCAGAGCTTAGTTTAAATGCCAGTACTGTTATTTGATAATTGTGTGCTTGTTGACAAATTTCCTAACTTTTCTTCCCTTTTTAAGGACAGAAACCATACCTTATTGTTATATTCTCAGCACCAAACACAGTACCTGCTATATAATACACAAATCTTTATTTCATGAATGCTTTCTGACTTAGTCTGTTTGGGCTACTGTAAAAAAATACCTTAGATTGGGTTATTTATGAACAATAGAAATTTATTTCCCACAGTTCTGGAGGCTGGGAAATCCAAGGTCACCATGCCTGGCTAATTTTTGTATTTTTAGTAGAGATGGGGTTTCACCATGTTGGCCAGGCTAGTCTTGAACTTCTGACCTCAGGTGATCCAGCCGCCTTGGCCTTCCAGAGTGCTGAGATTACACGCGTGAGCCACGGCGCCCAGCCTTCAGTTGCTTTCTGAAAGAGTTGTACCAATCTTCATTGTGGTAGAGATCTAACTTTAGGTAGTGTCTCTATCAGATCCCATATTACTTTTTTGTTTTTTCTTTTTTCATGAAATTGGTCAAGCAGATTTGGTGTGTGGTGAGGGCCTTTTCCTTTAGATGGAGCTTTCTGTGTGTCCTCACATGGCAGAAAGAGCAGGGGTGCCCCCTTCAGCCTCTAATCCCAGTCACTAGTCACCTGACAAAGGCCCCACCTCTTAATACCAACACATTGGGGATTAGATTTTAACATATGAATTTTGGAGGGACACAAACATTCAGACCACAGCAGCTTCTGATCTGTATAACATCTGATACGAAGTTTATTTATAGGTGGTCCAGAGATTGGCATACATAAAATAAGGTAAAGAATGGAAGCTTTTGAGATGTAAAGGCAGAAATGGAAAGGATGAGAAAAAGGCTGGCTGAGTAATGAAGGATAATGAAAAGCCACGGCCAAGTGGAATTTTCTACTCTCTGTGCTCTCACCCTCTCTCAGTACTCTCTTTAGACTGAGCCAAAGGGAGTTCTGGCCTTGAGACCTGTATTCTGGTGAGCCCTGTCTGGTTCTTCTCTGACAGTGTGACTTCCCATGATGCAAATAATCCACAGAGCCAAGATGTACTCACACATACCCTGCCTCTAGATTACATCTTTTTTATGTCCATATTTACATATATGTATTCACATGATTTTCTTTTAAACTAAAATTGTTTTTTAAAAAAACTGCACTGGTATGTTTTTTCCATCTTAATTCAACAATTTCTCAGCTCTTTCCATTTTAGATTCCTTATGGATAGATTCATGTACATCTATCTTATTATTTCAAGCTCTATATAGTGTTCCATAGTATCAGTACCATAGTATCTTTAAACATTTCCTTATTGACAATCATTTAGGTTGTTTGCAGTTTTTCTATACCATAAACAGTGCTACAGTGAATGTCCTCTGTACACAAATGCAAGTGTGTCTCTGCTTTGCTACTCTGTATAAGTAGAATGGCCACAACATTTTATGAGAATCACTCCAACAATAATTGGAAGATATGGAATAGCTGTCAAGGACTACGTTAATGACTTGTAACCGTCATTGCTGGAAAGGCCAGAAAAACAAGAAAAGAAATAGAATTTGTGGAGAGAATAGAGGGAACATACACATAACTTGTAGTTAAGCTGCATTTGGACTGGGACCACTCTTAATATCCGAATGGACATTTTAATCTTAAAAGCAAAAACCTTAATAAAAATAACATTCCAGTGTTAATGTAGATAGTTATATAACACAATTGTTGTGAAAATAACCGTATCAATGAAGATGTCAGTCCTTCGGCCTGGCGCAGTGGCTCACGCCTGTAATCCTAACACTTTAGGAGGCTGAGGTGGGCAAATCACTTGAGGCTAGGATTTCAAGACCAGCTCAGGCAACCCCCTTGGCAAAACCCCAGCTCAGAAAATACAAAAATTAGCCAGTTGTGGTGGTGCACACCTGTGTAGTCCTAGCTACTCAGATGGCCGAGGAGAGAGGGTCGCTTGAGCCTAGGAGACGAACTTTGCAGTGAGCCAAAGTAATGCTGCTGCACTCCAGTCTGGGTAACAGAGCGAGACTGTGTCTCAAAAAGAAAAAAGATGTTAGTCTTTTTAACATAGTAGTTGTTATTTTAGTAATGTATTTATGTCCTTAGTATTTATATTTGCATTTTGTACAATCAAGGTATTTATTTATTGCCACGTGTATTAACATTTGGTGGAAAAGGGGCATTCACAGTATTTCCAGTGTTGTAGATTAATTCATTTAATCTTCACAACAGTGCTGTAAAATAAACATGTTTATGTATAATTTACAGGTGAGGAAACAGACACAGAGAGGTTAAATAACCTATGTAGGTATTTAGGGTCCCCTAGCTAATAAATGGCAAATTGAGATTTTTAAACCAGTCACTTTGGCTTCAAAAACTCATTTTTCCCCCTTCTATTTTCTTAGTATATAATCCCAAAAATAGGACTATTAGGCCAAATTATATGAACATTTGCTTCAGTTGCTTTCTTTTTTTTTGGAGACGGAGTCTCGCTCTGTTGTCCAGGCTGGAGTGCAATGGCATGATCTCGGCTCACTGCAACCTCCACCTCCCGGGTTCAAGCCATTCTCCTGCCTCAGCCTCCCGAGTTGCTGGGATTATAGGCATGTGCCGCCATGCCTGGCTAAATTTTGTATTTTTAGTAGAGATGGAATTTCACCATGTTGGCCAGGCTGGTCTTGAACTTCTGACCTCAGGTGATCCAGCCACCTTGGCCTCCCAGAGTGCTGAGATTACAGGCGTGAGCCACCGTGCCCATCCTTCAGTTGCTTTCTGAAAGAGTTGTATCAATCTTCGTTGTGGTAGAGCTCTAACTTTAGGGAGTGTCTCTGTTAGATCCTTTCTTTTTTTTCCACTAAATTGGGTTGGTACTCAAGAAAAGCACCCATTAGTGCAAAATGAGGCCTTTACAATATTTACAGACTTAGTGCTCTTTTATATATTTGAAGTTTCTTTTTGTTGTCTTTGTATAGTAGGATTTTGAAAAAGATAAAGATACCTCTTTCACAGTTCAAAATATAGGCTTTTTAAACAGTACATTTCGTATTAGACTATACTCACCAGGAAGGAGGAATCTTGGTTCATATTCATATATCTTAGTTCAGATTACATTTTGGCTGCTCTTTTTAGAGTAAATTTGCCTAATAAATTCTTGATGCAGGTTGAGCATCCCAAATTTGAAATGTTTGAAAATCCAGTACTTTTTGAGTGCTGACATGATGCTCAAAGGAAATGTTCATTGGGACATTTCAGATTTCAAATTTTTGGATTTGAAATGCCCAACCAGTAAATATATAATGCAAATAATTGAAAATCCAAAGCACTTCTGGTTCCAAACATTTCAGATAAGGAATACCTAACCTGTGCCACTATATAGCATAAATTTTAAGTTTTGCATTTATGCAAAATAATTTATCGGAAATTATTTTTATGGAAATATGTTGAATAGGAGAAACTATCAGTTTACAAGATTGGAAACTCCATGAGAACAAGCACCTGTTACATTCACTTCTACATCTTGGTCAGTGCTTTTCCCCAGCAAATTCAGTAAATATTTATTAACAAAGTGAGTGGTTATCTACTGTAACTCTTGTTATCTCTAACTAAATGAAAATATTTTCAATAATGATTGTTTCGTTTTCCTTCAATTTCAGAATGATTGACTGGCTATCCTGGCCATTGGCTCAGCATGTGGATACATGGGTAATTGCACTCCTGAAAGGACTGGCAGCTGTCCAGAAGTTTACTATTTTGATAGATGTTACTTTGCTGAAAATAGAACTGGTAAGTGGGAGTGTGGAAATCTATTAGAATATATAGACTCGTAAAATCAGTATTTTTATCTTTGGGTGGTATCCTTGAAAGCATCTAATTTTGAGTATGTTATTGTTGGTTTGTTTGGAGTAACAGTTTTGAATAGGCTTTAGAAATTGTTTTAAATGTCATTTAAATATAAGTAATTACGCTGGGCATGGTTGCTGACCCCTGTAATCCCAGCACAAGGCGGGAAGATCACTTCAGGCCAGGAGTTTAAGACCAACCTGGCCAATGTGGCAAAACTCCGTCTCTAGTAAAAATACAAAAATTAGCTGGGCATGATGGTTCATGCCTGTAGTCCCAGCTGCTCAGGAGGCTGAGGCACGAGAATCACTTGAACCTGAGAGGCAGAGGTTGTAGTGAGCCAAGATAGCACCACTGCACTCCAGCCTGGATGACAGAGCAAGACTCTGTCGCAAAAAAAAAAAAAAAGTATAAGTAATTAAAATAATTTTTTCATTTTCAAATATCCAATACAAAAACATTCTTTCCATTATCTCTTGGGTCCACCTAATCAAGCTTTTTCCACCATTACTCTACCAAAATTACCTTTGACACCAGTGCTTTCCAGTGTTGCTAAACTCACAAGTCATTTCTCAGGCCTTTTCTCATTTGACCTGTCAGCAATATTTGACACAGTCAATCACTCCCTCTTTTTTCCAGGACATTATACTCTCCTGATTTTTGTCCTCCTTCACAGGCATATCAGTCTCCTGTACTTACTCTAACTTTTAGAATGCCTTACAGTTCACTCTTTGGTCCATTTTCTTCCCAGTGCATACTCACAGCATAGGTGTTCTATGGCTTTAAATAACATCTCTAATTTGACGACTGCCAGATTTATATTTTTTGTCCATTTTTCTTCCTTGAACTCCATATTCATGTATCCATCTGTCTTTACATGAATGTCAGATTCACTTTATCTACAATTTTACTCCCGATTTTTCCCTCCCAGACCTAGAGGCTCCTCTGTCCTTTCGCTTGCTCAAGCTAAAAACCTTGAAGCTATTCTTATCTTTTTTTTTATTCTCTCTCAGCCCATATCCTACAAATTCTACTGACACCACTTTTAGAATATATCCAGACAGAATCCTACCACCCTGATCCTACATCATCATCCCTTGCTGCAAGATTGCAGCAGCCTTTGTGCTCCTGTTCTTGGCCCCCCGTACTTATCACACAAGATCCTATGTATTCTGGCCCACTTCTTCTCTAGTCCCATCTCCCACTGTTATTGCCTCGGTCTCTTGCTTCACTTACACTGCCCTTTTTTCTTCATCTGTAGCACACCAGCCTGAAGGCCTCAAGGCCTTTGCAATGCTGTTTGCCCTGCCTATAATGCTCTTATCCCAGGTATTTGCAAGGCTTATTCACTTCCTTCAGTTTTATAATTGGATATCACTTCTTTCATGAGGCATTTATTGAACACTATGTAAAACAGCAGATTTTTTTGCTACACAACGTTCTCTATTCATCATATCCTGCTTTAAATTTCTTAATAACACTTACCACCATGTGTTACTTTTTATTGTTTCTACCTACCCTCTAGATGGTAAACCCTGTATGATAGAGATTTTTTTTTTATTTCGATCCACTGTTGTAGCACTAGTTCCTAGAACTAGGACAAGTAATAGTATGTGCTTAACAAATATTTATTGAGTGAATTGAATGAATGGTGGACTCGGGAGCTATCGCCTTGTAAACATAATTTGACAAATTTTTATTTCGTTGGGGAGTTTTAACAATTGGGTTAGGCCAATTACATTACCCTTGATCTCTGTCATGTTGTTATTTCCTCACTTCATCCTTCTCCCAAAGTTTAATTACATAAGTTTTGTTAGAACTTTCCAGGAAGGGGACATTCATATAAGTAATTTGTAGCTCTAAGAAAATAACCACTGTTGGATTAATGATTTTCCTACAAATTCTTAAGGTGGTGTCTTGTCTTATTTTGAAGGTTTTTAATCGACTTTGGTTTCCTCTTGTGAGACCTGGTGCTCTTGCAGTTCTTTCTCACATGCTGCTTAGCTTTCAGCATTCTCCAGAGGCGTTCCATTTGGTAAGTTGTGACATAAGCTTTCTACTTTGAAAAAGCCTCATTTTGAAAATTTAGTTTAATATTGAGTCACATTTTTATGTAGTAAAAATATTGCAAGTTAGTCCCAAATCTGTTTTCATGTAGCTTTATGATTTCCTAGAAAATGAGATTGTGAGATTTCCCTCTAAGAATATATTTTCGTGTCTTATTCAAACTACTCCACTTGCAACAACTGTTCACATGGAAGATGTCACTGATGGATGTCTGTTGCACAAATGAACAGTATAGAAGGATTAAAATGATTGAAAAGCACTGCTTTAGAATTTTGAAAGTATGAAAACACGCCAGTTTTTGCAAGCTTTTCATTCACTCTCAGCCTACATCCTACAAATCCTGTTGACCGACCTTTGAAATACATCTAGAATCCTGCCACTTTAAGCCAGCTGAATCATTGGCTTTTATTTGATTTCAATTATTTGATTATCAGTTACTGCAGATGAGAAATGACAAATTGTAATTTTGGTCAACTGTCCATTTACCACCGTAGGGCATCATAGGAAAACAGTGCCTTTGTGTGGTTACTTAATTCTTCCAAAGTCTAATCCTGTTTTATAGGACTAGAAACGCATTGTCAATAAACCCACAATGGAAAAATCTTAGGAATACTGATTCACCATAACAAACGTCAGAGGAGACTAATGAAGTTCAGAATTCCAGTTGTTTTTATTTATCTAGAATATATTCACATAGGCTGCTCAATGTCTCATTTCCACTGAAGGAAAGTCCACAGGCTTTATAGTAAGTAAACCTTACTAGCACGTAATTACATTACAGATTACCACTTAGGATGAGTGATTTCTGCAGTTAATTGCCCTAATTTTGGTGAGTTTAATCATCAAGCAATAACCTTATATATATATATATATATGTATAATAGAAAACAAAACTGGAACTAAGATAGCGGGTGTACTAGCCAAGTCTTCCAAGAAAAAAACATCAATTATTTGTCCTTGTCTTCAGGCACAATCATGTGTAAGACATTTGAGAAAAGGCTTTGTTTTCCACATTTTTTTTAACTTTTAGATTCAAGGAAACGTGAAAGTTTGTTACATAGGTAAACTCGTGTCACATGGGTTTGTTTTACAGATTATTGCATTACCTAGTTATTAAACCAAGTACCCAATAGTTATCGTTTCTGCTCCTCTATCTCCTCCCACTCTCCCCGCTCAAGTAGGCCTCAATGTCTATTGTCCCCTTTTTTGTGTTCATGAGTTCTCACCATTTTGCTCCCACTTACAAGTGAAAACATGGGGTATTTGGTTTTCTGTTCCTGGGTTAGTTTGCTAAGGATAATAGCCTCCACCTTCATCCATATTCCCGCAGAAGACATGATCTCATTATTCTGGCTCCATAGCATTCCATGGTGTATATGTACCACATTTTCTTTATCCGGTCTGTCACTGGTGGACATTTAGATTGATTCCATGTCTTTACTATTGTGAATAATGCTACAGTGAATTCACGTGCATGTATCTTTATGGTAGAATGATTTATATTCCTCTCAGCATATACCCCGTAATAGGAATGCTGGGTCAAATGCTAGTTCTGCTTTTAGCTCTTTGAAGAATCACCATAGTACTTTCCATAATGGTTAAATGAATTTATACTCCCACCAAGTGTATAAGTGTTCCCCTTTTTTTTGAACCTTGACTTTTTAATGATAGCCATTCTGACTGGTAGGAAGATGGTAGCTCATTGTGGTTTTGATTTGCATTTCTTTGCTGATCAGTAATATTGAGCTTTTTTTCATAAGCTTGTTGGCTGCATATATGTCTTATTTTGAAAAGCATCTGTTCATGTCCTTTGCCCACTTTTTAATTGGGTTTTTCTCTTGTAAATTTGTTTAAGTTCCTTATAGATGCTGGATATTAGACCTTTGTCAGATGCATAGTTTATAAGTATTTTCTCCCATTCCATAGGTTGTCTGTTCACTCTGTTGATAGTTTCTTTTGCTGTGCAGAAGCTCTTAAGTTTAATTAGATCCCGTTTGTCAGTTTTCGCTTTTGTTGCAATTGCTTTTGGGGTCTTTGTCATGCAATCTTTGCCCATTCCTATGTCCAGGATGGTTTTGCCTAGGTTGTCTTCCAGGGTTTTTATAGTTTGGGGTTTTACATTTAAGTCTTATCCTTGATGTAACAAACATCGATACAAAAATCCTCAACTTGCAAACCAAACCCAGCAGCACTTCAAAAAAGCTAATCCATCATGATCAAGTAGGCTTCATCTCTAGGATACAAGGTTGGTTCAGCATACACAAATCCATCACATAAACAAATAAAGACAAAAACCACATGGTTATATCAATGGATGCAGAAAAAGCTTTCAATAAATTCAACCTGCCTTCATGTTAAATACTCTCAATAAACTAGGTATTAGAGGAACATGTCTAAAAATAATAAGAGGCATCTGTAACAAACCCACAACCAACATTATACTCAATGGGCAAAAGCTGGAAGCATTCCCCTTGAAAACCAGCACAAGACAAGGATGCCCTCTCTCATCACTCCTAATCGATATAGTACTGGAAGTTCTAGCCAGAGCAGTCAGGCAAGAGAAAGCAATACGGAACATCCATATAGGAAGAGAAGAAGTGAAACTATTTGTAGATGATATGTTTCTGTATCTAGAAAACCCCATAGTCTCAGCCCAAAAGCTCCTTCAGCAGATAAACAACTTCAGCAAAGTCTCAGGATACAAAGTTAATGTACAAAAATCACTAGCATCCCTATACACCAACAGCAGCCAAGCTAAGAGCCAAATTAGGAAGGCAATCCCATTTACAACTGCCACAAAAAGAATAAAATACCTAGAAATACAACTAAGCAGGGAGGTTAAAGGTCTCTACAATGAGAAATACAAAACAGTGCTCAAAGAAATCAAGAAGACACAAACAAATGGAAAAACATCCCATGCTTATGGATAGGAAGAACCAATATCATTAAAATGGCCGTACTGCCCAAAGCAATTTATAGATGCTGTGCTCTTTCTATCAAACTACCAACGACATTCTTCACAGAACCAAAAAAACACTATTTTAAAGTCATATGGAACCAAAGAAGAACCTGAGTAGCCACAGCAATCCTAAGCAAAAAGAACAAAGCTGGAGCCATCACATTACCCAGCTTCAAATTATACTACAGGGCTACAGTAGTATATTAAAACAGCATGGTACTGGTACAAAAACAGGCACATAGACTAATGGAACACAAGAGAGACTCCACAGACAAGGCTGCACACCTATGACCATCTGATCTTGACAAAGCTGTCAACACAAGCAGTGGGGAAAAGGCTTCCTCTTCAATAAATGGTGCTTTGACAACTGGCTAGCCATATGAAGAAGATTGAAGCTGGACCCCTTCCTTACACCATATACAAAAATCAACTCAAGATGTTTTCCAAATTTCTAGGAAGGAGATTCTCTGACATAACTTTATCATTCATTCTAATGTTTATTGCCCACATTGAGGACATTCCTTAATCTCGTAGTGGGTAATGTGGCAGTTAGATCACCTGTAACTCCAAATAACTCACTAAAGAACTTGGGCTTAGGAGTTGCTAAGTATGAGCAATAATCTGGAATCAGCATCATAGTTCATTATACATTGAGAATATCTTAGGGCAAACCAAGGTTGATGTTAGAATATGTGGTGTTATGGGTCAGGTTGCTTTTCTCACGCATTTTACCCAGTGGAATAAATTTATTTTAAACAGATACTATGACAGATAGTAATAATGGAGAAAGAAAAAAAATCAAAGCTTCTAATTAAATAAGTTTTAAACATTTCCTCAAAAACTTTAGTATTATAATAATGTCAAAAAACATTTAGTTTCACTTATTCAAAAAAATCAACTTTCACACATTTAGAAGATAATAGCCTGCTTGGAAGTTTATTTGTATAACTGTGAAAGACCAAGTCTTATTTCCATGTCGTGATAATGTTGACCATTTAGGATATGCTAATAGACAACCATATAACCTGATTACAAAGACCTAATCTAATTTGACAGATTTGAAATTATAAATTTAATAATCACTTCTAAAATTTTTGCCTCTTCTGTCTCCCTTCACCTTTGAGAAAACAAAATAATTTAGATTTCTGACTTTTAGCAAGAGAATATCTGAGAAATGTGGCTTTATGCGACAGAAGTGTAATTCATATTTGCTTAGAAATGTAAAGGTGATAGCAATAGAATGAACTCACTAGGAACTGGTAGTTTTATGGTCACATCAATGCCTGTGATGGAGGTAAGATAAAAGAAGGTAGTGCAAAAGCTACAGTGTGATTTAAGCACAAATGTAAAGCAAGACAGAGCAGAATGGAAATAGCACTGTGTTGTAAGACTATGATTGTTCTTTTTGTGGGAAGGAAGGGGAATTGATGAATTATTACTATAATTGCTGTTATTTCTGTTTGATGGTATGACCCTAATAGAGTTATAACTTTGTTTTTTACCATGAGTTAGCAACCCCAAAATGTTCTAGAAATAGAACAGAAAATACCTTTTACCATAAGAAGTGTACATATATAGTATCAGATTATAATTAAAAATTAATTGAAAAAATATAGTATCAGGCTAATGGAAAGAGCCATGTCTGTAAAATAGAAGTTGTTTCATTTTAATAACCTCCTAAAGATATGATTGGCTCTGGATTGATTGACTTTTTAGTTTAATTTTACAATGAAAGAAGATGGTTGTGCTGATGATCAATATTAACAATATTCTATATGTTTATGAGCAATGATCATTGTAGATTTCACTTTTATTTTTAGCCCCAGTTCTTTAAAACTAACAGAAGTTTCTGATGCCCTTTATTTTTAGAACCATCTCATCTTTTGGAGGGTGGGAAATGGGATTTGTTAGTAAGAATAGCCACTCTAACGTAAGGCATGGTCTCTGTGCTTATCTAAAAGTAATCTTATTACCTGAGCTGCAATGTTAGTTACACATGTAAAGATTTTCTTGAAGTAGACTTTAATGTGCAGTGTACTTTTAATTCTTTCAAGTAAAAAATTTTAAATTCACACTAGATGGAGCTCTTTAGCTAATTCTAGGATTGTTTTTCAAACGTTTATTCCCATTGAATGATCTGATAAATATAATAACCCTAACAATTTCAACCTACAGCGTTTTTCAGAATGGCAGCAATGACTAAGATTCCTATTTTATGCCTTAGTTTATGTTTTAGATGGTGTGTAAGGATGAGGAGGGGGGTCATATATGGGATTACAGTCATATGTGACTTCGAAAACTAGACTTACCTTGATATTTTAGAAATGTTTAACTTAATAAAAAAAAACTCTGTGACTGAACATACAGAAAAGTATTTGCCGATCATATATTGTTTGTATTCTGTTTCTAGGCTAGAGAATGTGTTACCAATTTGTATAAAGTCAGCACTGTTTATCCTTTTTTTCTCTTCAGATTGTTCCTCATGTGGTTAATTTGGTTCATTCTTTCAAAAATGATGGTCTGCCTTCCAGTACAGCCTTCTTAGTACAATTAACAGAATTGATACACTGTATGATGTATCATTATTCTGGATTTCCAGATCTCTATGAACCTATTCTGGAAGCAATAAAGGTATGATGATAGTTGTACCAATATTTGTGGAGTTGTGTTATATTAGTAAGGTGAAACATTCTTATAACCAGCTACTCAATTTACGATTTTATGGTAATGTGCTTTTTGTTTGAAAAATGCAGTTAGAATCAGGTTTCATTTATGTTTAGGGAGTAACTGCTTTCTTGGCTGCTGTCACCATTCTAAATTAATAACCATATTTCTTCATTTCTGCAGTGTCATCAATTATAAGGCATATCTTTAAATTTATAACAGCTTTTTGGGAAATTTGTTTAAAAAGGAATGTTACGTTAACGCGTGCATCAGATTTGCACCCCAATATTAGAAGTGTTAAAGTATATGTAGAGTATGTCTTAGAATACAGGAAATGGAGTTTAATAAAATATTTGACTTTGATTTCTTCCCCTTTTTAATTCTTTTTTTTTTTTTTTTTGAGACCGAATCTCACTCTGTCACCCAGGCTGGAGTGCAGTGGTGCAATTTCTGCTGCCTTCAACCTTTGCCTCCCGGATTCAAGCAATTCTTCTGCCTCAGCCTCCTGAGTAGCTGGGACTACAGGCACCTGCCACTACACCTGGCTAATTTTTGTATTTTTAGTAGAGACAGGGTTTCACCATGTTGGCCAGGCTGGTCTCAAACTCCTGACCTCAAGTAATCCGCCTGCCTCGGCCTTCCAAAGTGCTGGGATTACAGGCGTGAGCCACTGCATCTGACCTCTTTTTGAATTATATTTTTGCTGTGGACTGTTCATCAATGTTTAGAATCTTTACTTGAATTATTTGTGGAGTTATACTGTGTTTCAATTTTATATGTAAATGGATCTAAAAAGCACTTTTTTTTTTTGGACAGTCGTGCTTTGTTGCCCAGGCTGAAGTGCAATGGCATGGTCATGGCTCACTGCAGCCTCTACATCTTGAGCTCAAGTGACCCTCCTGCCTCAGCTTCCCAAGTAGCTGGGACTACAGGTGCACACCACCACGCCAGGCTAATTTTTTATTTTTTGTAGAGAAGGGGCCTCACTGTGTTGCTCAGGCTGGTCTTGAATTCCTAGGCTCAATTGATCCTCGTCCTCCCAAAGTACTGGGATTACAGGCATGAGCCACTGTGCCTAGCCTAAAAAGCACTTCTGTTTGTGTTGAAGACTGGATCACAATAAACATACTTTCCTCTCAGTAAACTTACTGCATAATCAGTGTATAGCAAAAGAATTGGAGAACTGAACTCAGCCAAACTTAATCAGAAATTATTAGAAATCAATCCTATTGGTGGTTTTTTGTTTTTTTGAGATCTGAATTTCAATATAAAGGTCTTATCTTTACTTCTGTATCTGAGATGGATTAAAAACAGTTCTTTTTACTGTATCATTAACTAAATCAAACTTATTTTGGTTGAGCTCAGAAAACAGACTGTTAAGCAATTAATGTATATTGCTGGTGTGACACTTTGACACTTCAGAAGTAAATTATGTAGAGGAGCATTGTGGAGTGGATTTGATGGTAATATTAATCTCTTTCTACATTGTCACTGGATCCATAGATGATAGTTGCTGCACTTGTTAATTGATTGCCATTCTTTAGTTCATCAGAGTTTTTCATGTTGAAAATTCTGATAACTCATATAGGCTCAGAAGAAACAAGGGGCTCGCTCTAAGCCCAAAGAAAGCACTCTTAGCTGTCAACAACAACAAAAATTAGAAGATTGAAACTCCTTTAGAAAATGTTTGTTTGCTAAGGTCTAAGTGCCAGATGCTAATAGCAGTCCGGATAAGCCCTAATGATTTTACCAACTTCCCTTAACTCTCCAGTGCTCTGTTCATGCTTGAAATAATTTACACTTGAAATGTTATCTCATACTTCACCAAGTTGATAAGAAAAATCCGTATGTTGTAATAATTTTCTGTATGGGTAACATGAGATTAAGTTTTATTTTTCTTAAAGTTAAAGGTCATTGTGCATAGATGCTTTCATTTCTCATTTATTAATTACTTTGTGATTTTATTTCTAAGGGTTAATACTGAGTAAATATTAGTATTTAATGAAAAGGAGACATTTTTATTACAAAATTTGAAAACAAATTGTTTGCTTATGTTTAACTGTGTGCTAAAATTTAAGTCTTCATTCTGCTGCCTTTGAATAGCACTGCAGTTTATTCTCTGACCCCAAAGTTTTATTTTATAAACATTTTGCTGGCATGTAGAGAACATAAATAGTTCAAATGCGACTTGAATTTCCAGCTTTTGAGTATTTTTCAGCTTGATAAACTCTGTTATTAGACAGTATTTATTTTTGCCATACAGTTAAATTTGATATTTTGATGACTAGCCAAGTACTACCAGTTACTTCAAAACTAAGTGGGGGGAAAGAAAGTTCAAATGTCAGTGTGAGAATCTTAATGCTGTTAATTAAACAACAAAAATAATTTTTACTTTACTTTTAAACTGTTTTTCTTCTGTATGGCCTGTAGGATTTTCCTAAGCCCAGTGAAGAGAAGATTAAGTTAATTCTCAATCAAAGTGCCTGGACTTCTCAATCCAATTCTTTGGCATCTTGCTTGTCTAGACTTTCTGGAAAATCTGAAACTGGGAAAACAGGTCTTATTAACCTAGGAAATACATGTTATATGAACAGTGTTATACAAGCCTTGTTTATGGCCACAGAGTAAGTTTAAATTTGAATCTTTTCATTTTAACTGTAGAGGTTGAGGCATGCTGATGAAATATAAGATGATAGAATTGTCTACACATTATTCCATATAAATGGCATAAATGTTAACTTTTATTGCCTTATTCAGAAATGAAATTGCTATTAGTGCTCAGAAACTATGAAAATGTTAACATTAGGCTGGGTGTGGTGGTTCACACCTGTAATCCCAGCACTTTGGGAGGCCGAGGCCGGTGGATCGCCTGAGGTCAGGAGTTCAAGAACAGCCTGGCCGACATGGCGAAACCCCATCACTACTAAAAATACAAAAACTAGCCGGGTGTGGTGGCGGGCGCCTGTAATCCTGGCTACTCGGGAGGCTGAGGCAGGAGAATTACTTGAACCCAGAAGGCAGAGGTTGCAGTGAGCCAAGATCGTTCCATTGCACTCCAGCCTGGGTGACAGACTGAGACTCAGTCTCAAAAAAAGAAAAGGTAACATTAATTCTGCTTATTATTCATTGCATTTAAATGTCACGTTAAAGAAATTACTCTGACGATTAATTTTTTTTATTTTTTTTTTTTTTGAGATAGAGTCTCACACTGTCACCTGGGCTGGAGTGCAGTGGCGCGATCTCAGCTCACTGCAACCTCCACCTTCCGGGTTGACGCCATTCTCCTGCCTTAGCCGCCCGAGTAGCTGGGACTACACGTGCCCGCCACCATGCCCAGCTAATTTTTTGTATTTTTAGTAGAGACGGGGTTTCACCGTGTTAGCCAGGATGGTCTGGATCTCCTGACCTCGTGATCCACCTGCCTCGGCCTCCTAAAGTGCTGGGATTACAGGCATGAGCCACCGCGCCCAGCTACTCTGATGATTTTTAACAGTGTAAAAGAAGGATTGATTGCACCTATTCCAAAGAGTTTAAGTGTGCTAGAGTACTTCACTCTTATTATCCTGTGAGACTAAAATTTTTTTAACCTGTATGTGTTTTGAGGGAAGTCATATATAATTTTATCTGCCCGTTGGTATTTTGTTGTCAGATCAACAACTTTGTTGCTGTTTAAGAAGTTTAAGTTCTGCTCTACCCTAGGGCAATAATTGCTGAACACCTGTATAAACAGACATGTTTCTTTCCCCTCTTAAGAATTTTCTTTCAAATCCGTTTTCTTTTGCACCTAAGCAAATAGGAAATCAGAAGTTGTTAGTTATGTGAATGCTATCTGCAAAGGTACAAAATAATGATAAACTCTTCCTGAAGACAAAAACATGACTGAATTTTTCTCCTGAATACCAATAAAGTATTCACAGAACTTGCCCAAAGAGGTTTACAAATTGAGTTCTAAGCTTTTCCAAGTTGTTACACCTGCCCAGAGGAATCTTAAACTATCAAATGTCGAATTTGGCCAGGCGCGGTGGTTTGCACCTGTAATCCCAGCACTTTGGGAGAGTGAGGCGGGTGGATCACGAGATCAGGAGTTCGAGACCAGCCTGACCAACATGGTGAAACCCCCGTCTCTACTGAAAATACAAAAATTAGCTGGGCATGGTGGCGCGTGCCTGTAATCCCAACTACTCAGGAGGCTGAGGCAGGAGAATCACTTGAACTCGGGAGGCAGAGGTTGCAGTGAGCCAAGATCGCGCCACTGCCCTCCAGCCTGGGTGACAGAGCGAGACTCCATCTCACGAAAAAAGAAAGAAAGAAATGTAGAATTCGCTTTATTTTATTGTTGGGCCCCAGATTATAATACCAGCACTCAGGTGTTTTTGGTTTCGTTTAGCATTTAATTTTTTGGTTTGTTTATATTTGGAATTGTGAGAATTTTTTTTTTTTTTTTTTTTTTTTTTAGAAAATAGATATATCTTTAGACACAAGTGATACTAGGCATAAGACTAAAAGAATCCCCGTCTTACCATCAGAGGTAATCTAGTCCAGACATCTCCTTTTACAGATGACAGAGAAAACAGAAAACCAAAGCAGTTGCAACAGAAAGAGCAAATAAAAGGTTATCTTTTGCTGAACAGTGGCCAATAATATTATCTCTGAATAGGAAGACAGCACATTTTATTTCTTAAGTAATATATGAATTCTTCTTCATAGTTTAAAAATAATTAAATTTTATATAGAATAAAAAGCAGATATTCCCATTTCCAAAAGTAATTTTGTTAACAGTTTACATTGTTCCAGACCTTTTTTGGGACAGTTGCATGTTTGTATTTAATATGAAAGCAAATGCATTTTTTTAAAGAAAATTTGTGGAGAATCCTATTTATGTATTCTTTTCCAGCCACTTGCTTTTATCATTTAATAATTTGTATTTGAAATACTCCCATGTTGGGGCAATACAGATCCGTGTCATTCCCAGTAAATGTGTATGCCATCATTTATTTATTAAATACTCATTAAATTAAACGAGTATTTAATAAATAATCCTTTAATAATGCTCCTATTGATGAATAGTAGGTTGTTTTGCTTATAATTAACATCTCTCTGCCCTTATACAGATATAGAGGATTTTTCTTTGAATATCCTCCATATCTTTGAATATCCTTTGAATATCTTTCAAATTGCTCTCCAGAAAAGCTGTAGCATTTTGAACTATGATACGAATGTAAGATTGTACCTAGACCCTGTACCTTTAGCAGCAAATCAGCCTTTTTAATTTTTTGCCAATATGAAGAAAAATGCCTCTTTTAATTTGCATATCGCTGCTCATTATAGAGTTTTTTTCCTCTCTTATTTTTCTTCATTCATTTGTGTTTCTCTTCCAAATAACCTGTTCTTTTCTTTGTACATCTTTTTGTTGGGTCTTTTTTGTTTTCGTGTTGATTTGTATATACTCTGGATGATCATCCTTTGCTACATGCTTTTTTCCAGTCACAATTCAAATTTGTGGGGTGTTTTATTTATAATTTTTTTATTTTATGTGTCCCAGTCTTCTACTTTTCATTTATAGCATCTGGACTTTTGAAGGCCTTTATCCTCTAAATTTCTTCTTTCTTTATTTTAAGTACTTCAGTAGTTTTGTATTTTATATCTAGCTCATTAGTCCTGTGGTATCTGTGATGGTGTATAATCTTATGTAACTTCATTTTTTACCAGATGGATACCCAGTTGTCCCTTTACTTTTTTTTTTTTTAAGTAGTTTATCATTTTCCCTTGCTGTACTCTGAATGACTTTAACTTTATAATGTGTTTTAATGACAGCATATTTTTTTATTTCATGAAGATTTGAAAGAATTTAAGTTGTTTACTTATGTTATAACTTAATGGCTTAACCTATTTCTATTTGCTAATCCAGAAAATAGAAATAACATATGATAGCACATAGTCCATTAGCACACTTTATAGTAAGTGTTAATTTATTGTCATTCTTCCCTTCCTTCTTTACTGTTAGATAGGTAACTTCCTCAGGAAAAGGGCCATAGGTAAATGAAGTTTTACTTTAAGGACAATAAATTCTTTTTTTTTTTTTTTGAGACGGAGTCTCGCTCTGCCACCCAGGCTGGAGTGCAGTGGCCGGATCTCAGCTCACTGCAAGCTCCGCCTCCTGGGTTTACGCCATTGTCCTGCCTCAGCCTCCCGAGTAGCTGGGACTACAGGCACCCGCCACGTCGCCCGGCTAGTTTTTTGTATTTTTTAGTAGAGACGGGGTTTCACCGTGTTAGCCAGGATGGTCTCGATCTCCTGACCTCATGATCCGCCCGTCTCGGCCTCCCAAAGTGCTGGGATTACAGGCTTGAGCCACCGCGCCCGGCCTTAGGCCAATAAATTCTTGAACTAACTTGCTTTTAGCTTTTAAGAAATGCTTTTAAATGGCCACAGTGGCTTATGCCTGTAATTCCAGCACTTTGGGAGGCCTAGGTGGGCGGATCATTTGAGGCCAGGAGTTCGAGACCAGCCTGGCCAACATAGTGAAACCCTGTCTCTACAAAAAATACAAAAATTAGCTGGGCACGTTGGCACGCACCTCCTGTGGTCCCAGCTACTCAGGAGGCTGAGGCACAAGAATCGCTTGAACCTGGGAAGTGGAGGTTGCGGTGAACTGAGATTGCGCCACTGCCCTCCAGCCTGGACAACAAAAGGAGACTCTGTCTCAAAAAAAATAAAAAAAGCTTTTTAAAAATGCATGTGTGTGTGCTCGCTTCGGCAGCACATATACTAAAATTGGAACGATACAGAGAAGATTAGCATGGCCCCTGCGCAAGGATGACACGCAAATTCGTGAAGCGTTCCATATAAAAAAAAAAAAAAAATGCATGTGTGTGTGTGTACACACATATACATAAATCATTATATTCTCTTTCAGTTTCAGGAGACAAGTATTATCTTTAAATCTAAATGGGTGCAATTCATTAATGAAAAAATTACAACATCTTTTTGCCTTTCTGGCTCATACACAGGTGAGTGTGTTTGTGTGTATAGTAGGTTTATGTTAACTGTGTGGTAATATTCATTAAACTTTACATTATACCTAACCTTTTTAACTGATGAAATAATATAATAGATATCTCATCCGTACAACAAATACACTTAGAAATGCTAAAGAGATACTGCCTAAAATATCTAGATATTTTTCTATTTTCAGGACATGCCCTAAGTTTTTATATTTTTCTCTTGCTTCCCATTATTGTAGCTGAATATTATGCTGACCCATTGATCTAGAAATTTTTACAAAGAAAATATGATTTCCTATCCAATAAATAAGCTCCTTCATGAAGAATTATTTTTGAATGCATCTTTGTTTCCTGATACTAAATTAATAGATTTGTACAATAATGAGCAACTAAAATAATACTGTGGTGCCTGGGCTTTTTTCTCTTTTCTTATGTATACCCATTCATTATAACTAAAGATCTCTGCAGTTCTGTTTATCTGTTAAGTTCTAGAGCTTAAAATTTTGTGGTGATCTTTTATGTCCACACATTAATCCGGGGTCATTAATTTATGTTAATGGCACCAAGGTGGTCATATATAGTAAATATTCACATTTATTAAGAGACACTATATGCAGTCAATGGTAAGCATTAAAGGAAGAGTCTTGGTCAGGTGCCGTGGCTCACACCTGTAATCTCAACACTTGGAGGCCGAGGCGGGCAGATTACCTGAGGTCAGGAGTTTGAGACCAGACTGGCTAACATGGTGAAACCCCATCTCTACTAAAAATATAAAACTTAGCTGGGCATGGTGGCACATGCCTGTAATCCCAGCTACTCAGGAGGCTGAGATAGGAGAATTGCTTGAGCCCGTGAGGCAGAGCTTGCAGTAAGCCGAAATCATGCCACTGCACTCCAGCCTAGCTGACAGACCGAGCCCCTGTCTGAAAAAAAAAAAAAAGAGTCTTTATGTTCAAAGAACTTTTAGTTTAGATTTTGAGCCTATACACATGAATTATATACATATCATTATTTATAATATATGTTATTTTTCTGGTTTTACTTTCATTGCCTTTATCTCACAGAGGTCTAAAGGAGTAGTAGTTAGGGCCAGAAGAAACAATAGGTTGAGAATTGGTGGGATTCAGTTGATGGGAATGCTTTTGTTTTCTTTCTGCAAGCTGAGAAATATCACAGATATAACTTCTTAAATGGAAAGAATCTAGACAGGATTAATATGAGATGATAGTAATGGCCTATGAGTAGTTATATACTCAGATAATTTTATTATTCTTTATCTGGGGAAAGTATGTTCACAAATTAAATTTACCATATCAAGACCAAGGGAAATGAAATGAAAACTGTCTCCTTCCTCACTCCCTGTTGTTTCCTCGTAAATTGATTTTTGTGCTTTCTTTATCACTAGTCTGTATTTATTATGTATAAAATATATGTGTTTATATGTATATATAGGCAGATATATACTGTATTAACTTAAAATCTTAGGGGAGGTTTCCCTGCTCCTCTCAAGAAAAGAAAAATAGAAATTAAAAAGAGCCTGATTAAATTTCTGTCACAGTTGAGACTCTCTCTGGTAGCAGCCTGGCAGATTATTTTAGGCAGACAGATTTTCTCATATAATTGAAAAGTCCTTTTATCTTATAATTAATAAAACAAACTTATTGAACATTTACATTTTTTTTGGCCCTTGTCTAAATCTTTTATGTCTTAATCATCAAAAATAGTCTATCATGTAATAAGGTATATCCCCATTTTACAGATGAAGAAAACAGGCTTACATTACCTGTTCAGGGTCATGCAAACAAGCAGCAGGATTGAGATATGAACCAAACAGCTCTGAAGCCCCTGTTTAACATAGGGTAAACTTCCTTCCTTCAGAATGCTGTAAACCCTTAATTTGGGTAAAATTTTTCTTAACTAAGAACTTCATTGTTATGAAGTTATGCCACAAATAATCAATGTCAAGAGAATTCCAAAGTTTCAACTTATAATCACATCTTTGAGATGCCTTTTCAGTTTTTTGTCATGGCAAAATCTAGGATTTGAACCTGGATCGCTCTAGAGTCCACAATTTAATCACTAAACAGCTTCTATACTTAAAAAAAAAAAAAAAAAATTAGCAAGGGTTTCTAACCAGTGTACTCACAATCTGCACATTTATGACATGTATCTACTCAAGGAAATTTTCGCTTAAAGTAGATATGCATGACTCTACTGTAGAGTATTTCCTTTATTACTTTGTTCAGAATACACACTAACAAAATATACATTAATCTTTTTTAGATTTGATTTTTATCAAAAAATTGTGGACTCAAACATGTGACTGTCGTAGAGGGATGATACTAGGAGCTTTATATCGAGAGTTAGACTTGGGTTCTACCTTAATGTCCTGTGCCACTCATTTAGCTGTATGACCCTGGACAAGTCACATGTTTCTCTAGCTCTCAATTCTGCTCTGCAGAGTGAGCAATTATGACTAAAGATTACCTAACTTTATTTCTAAATAATTCTATCTGTCCCTGAGTTGCCATGTCCGGCCCTTTTGGCTGATGCGACGTTAACTGTAAATAATCTTTATTAAACACTGTATATTAAGATTTCAGTTACTTGGTTCATGCTATAAGAATCACTTCCTTATATTTTCTCAATTGCTATTAAAAGAGGGAAGCATACGCACCTCGGATATTCTTTGAGGCTTCCAGACCTCCATGGTTTACTCCCAGATCACAGCAAGACTGTTCTGAATACCTCAGATTTCTCCTTGACAGGTAAAATGTATTCTTAAAATTGTGATTTGAGTTTTGTCTTTCATAACAGTTTAATTCTACTTAATATTGCTTTTACCTTTAAAAACATATTTCAAATGTTACTTTTTAAAATACTGTTGCATTTCTTGTATGTTTTTTATATATTGTTTTTAATTGGTTTTCCTTTTTTGAATTTTCTTCCTTGAGACCAGCTGTTCTCAAAGTGTGATACAGGGACCCCTGCGGGTTCCCAAAACACTTTCAGGAGTCTGTGAGGTCTTCTCTTTCCCAACAGCATAACTGTGTGAGGCCAGATTTTCTTTCTATGTTTCATCCAAAAAACATATAACAATAGAATGCAGAGAAGATATGAGGCTCCAGCTGTCTTCTGTTAAACCAGATACTTAAAGTATTTGCAAAATGTAAAACACTGCCATTCTTACTTTTTTTTTTTTTTGGTTTTACAAAATACAACTTTTTCATTTTTAAAATGTTACTAATATTAAATAATGGGTTTATTATTGTTTGTTAAATGTTAATATTTTATTTTCTCAGTTCTGACAGTAAATATCAATAGATACAACCCATATAAAGGAAAGCTCTTTGTTTTTTAATTATTTTTAAGAGGTTAAAGGGGTCCCGGCACCAAAATATTTGAGAGCCACTCCTTTAGACCAGTTCATAATTGTATGGGTTTGGTATATTTTATTGTCGCCTGACCACTTAATTAATAAAACCTGTTATCATCTGTATCTCCCTGTCTTTGTTCTGCTCTGTGAAATGACTAGTAAAGTTAGTTGAGCTCGGTATGTGCAGCCTTCCTTCCATTCAGCTAAGAATCTATTCAGTAGTTTATTTGTGCCTGACTTTCTATGAGATGTCAGGAAGACAGAGATATATAAGGCAGTTAAGGGACGTTTATAATTAACTGCAATGTAATACGTGCTCTTAAGTAGCAGTATGAAGAAAGTGTAATGAGAATATAGAGTAGTAATAGCCACCCAGCTTTCTTCCTGCATTCTCAAGCTATTCAATTTTCTTTTAATTAAAACAGGAAAACCTGATTTGTTTAAACATTAAATTTGATTAAAATAGTTTATAGTAGCCACTAATATTTTTAAATAGAAATGACATTTGAAGTTAATTTAAGTAGCTATATAATGATATCCTCTCCTGCAGGCTCCATGAAGAAGAAAAGATCTTGAAAGTTCAGTCCTCACACAAGCCTTCTGAAATTCTGGAATGCAGTGAAACTTCTTTACAGGAAGTAGCTAGTAAAGCAGCAGTACTAACAGAGACCCCTCGTACAACTGACAGTGAGAAGACTTTAATAGAAAAAATGTTTGGAGGAAAATTACGAACTCACATATGTTGTTTGAACTGCAGGAGTACCTCACAAAAAGTGGAAGCCTTTACAGATCTTTCGCTTGCCTTTTGTCCTTCCTCTTTGGAAAACATGTCTTTCCAAGATCCAGCATCATCACCCAGTACACAAGATGGTGGTCTAATGCAAGCCGCTATACCCAGTCCTTCAGAAGAACCAGTAGTTTATAATCCAACAACAGCTGCCTTCATCTGTGACTCAGTTGTGAATGAAAGAACCATAGGCAGTCCTCCTAATGAGTTTTACTGTTCTGAAAACACTTCTGTCCCTAACGAATCTAACAGGATTCTTGTTAATAAAGATGTACCTCAAAAACCAGGAGGTGAAACCACACCTTCAGTAACTGACTTACTAAATTATTTTTTGGCTCCAGAGATTCTTACTGGTGATAACCAATATTATTGTGAAAACTGTGCCTCTCTGCAGAATGCTGAGAAAACTATGCAAATCACAGAGGAACCTGAATACCTTATTCTTACTCTCCTGAGATTTTCGTATGATCAGAAGTATCATGTGAGAAGGAAAATTTTAGACAATGTATCACTGCCACTGGTTTTGGAGTTGCCAGTTAAAAGAACTACTTCTTTCTCTTCATTGTCAGAAAGTTGGTCTGTAGATGTTGACTTCACTGATCTTAGTGAGAACCTTGCTAAAAAATTAAAGCCTTCAGGGACTGATGAAGCTTCCTGCACAAAATTGGTGCCCTATCTATTAAGTTCTGTTGTGGTTCACTCTGGTATATCCTCTGAAAGTGGGCATTACTATTCTTATGCCAGAAATATCACAGGTACAGAGTCTTCATATCAGATATACCACCAGTCTGAGGCTCTGGCATTAGCATCCTCCCAGAGTCATTTACTAGGGAGAGAGAGTCCCAGTGCAGTTTTTGAACAGGATTTGGAAAATAAGGAAATGTCAAAAGAATGGTTTTTATTTAATGACAGTAGAGTGACATTTACTTCATTTCAGTCAGTCCAGAAAATTACAAGTAGGTTTCCAAAGGACACAGCTTATGTGCTTTTGTATAAAAAACAGCATAGTACTAATGGTTTAAGTGGTAATAACCCAACCAGTGGACTCTGGATAAATGGAGACCCACCTCTGCAGAAAGAACTTATGGATGCTATAACAAAAGACAATAAACTATATTTACAGGTAAGTTGGAAATACTTTATTTGTTGAAAATATTAAACAATTGATAGATAGTTAAATGAGTACCCTCATTTTGAAATCTAACTTACAAGTTTTTATGAAACTCTGAAATGTAGGTCTGGATTTATATGAAGTATTCTCTACCTGTATAAATTACCTTTCTAATATTGTGACAATTTAAATGAAAAGTGGCAATCAGATGTAATGTGGAAGATTTTATTTGTTCATTATAAAAGATGGCTCATTATGAAATCATGCCATACAAAATACAGAAAGTTTACAAAAGTGGACATATCCTCAGTCTCACCCACCAGAGGAAACAACTGCTAAATGTGGTGTTTATGCCCGCAAGACCTTTGTGTAAATATTTTAAGGGCTATTTATTGATATTTAGGTGGATAAGATAAAAAAACACTAAAAGGTAGACTATGTAAAGAAAAGATACTCATATTCTTTGAGGATGTGGGCAGTAAAACCAAGGAGATAATAGAACAATTGTAAATCAAAGCCAAGGAATGGTTTTATATGAGATAAATTTATTCATAAATATACTTTTTTCAAGGAGTTAGTGATTTTATTACTTAAAGGCTAATAAAAAGTTAACATTCTTGCTGAAAGTATTTTTTTGTTGTTGTTTTTGAAACTTGCCAGTTTGTTCTCAACATACAGGGCTAGCAGTAAATTACAGGTGAAATTCTAGGTATATTAATTGGGTGGTCTCAGTGATTTTGAGTTTGAATGAGTATATTTTAAAAATTTTGTGTTTGAAAGTCACTCCTGAAAGATACAGATAGAATAAGAAATGTACCACTATAGTACTGATTTTTAGAGGGAAATTTTCTCAAAAGCCTTCAAATTTACTGCATTATAAAATACTCATACATTTTTAAAGAAATATAGCAATGTTCTTGAGTGACAAAAACAATGAACTTTACAGAAATAAATAGAAAATCAGAATATTTGTTTGAACTGATTAACTACTGAAGACTAACATCTAGTCAGATGGCTTATAATCAACATACTAGAAATAGATTGTATTCAGCTGTGTCCTTCTTACTAGATATCATATAAACATTAGTCAAAGGAGAAATACGGGTTTTGAAAGATAAAAAACTACTCTCATTTCTGTGATTAGAATCCCAAATGCTTGTATAGCCATAGCAACTACTTGTTTGTAGCTTAGCTCCAAGTGATTTTCCAATTTATCTTGCCATTTACCCCATTACTTTCTGATTATACAATATTTGAGCGTGAGGAACTATTCTTTTCATTATTATTTTAAGACTCGTATGTTACTTTAATATAAAGAAAAAGCATTCTGTATTTTGTTAATTCAGTTTTTCAGTTTTATGCAGTTGTAAATTCCATCTTAAGTTTCATATTGACAAGTTGTTTAATGCAAGAAAAGATACCGCCAAATTTTACATTAAGGTATTTTCCTTATTAAGACTAGGTAGTAAATCAGAGTTTCATTATCAGAGTACCCTTTTAAAGCAAAAATACAATAATAAGTATTCAATTTTTTTTTTTTTTTTTTTTTTGAGATTGTCTCATTCTGTCACCCAGGCTGAAGTTCAGTGCCATGATCATGGTTTACTGAAGCCTTGAACTCCTGGGCTCAAGTGATCCTCCTGCCTCAGCTTCCTGAGTAGCTAAGGACTATAGGCATATGTCACCATGCCTGGCTAATTTTTAAAAAAAGTTTTTTTAAAGATTGTCTTGCCATTTTACCCAGGCTAGTCTCAAACTCCAGGGCTCAAGCAGTCCTCCCTCCTCGACCTCCCAAAGTGCTGGGCCACTGCATGTGGCCCAATAATCAACGCAGTTAGGAACTTATATTTAGATTGTGATTATTTACATTTATTTATTGATTGATTGACACAGAGTCTCACTCTGTCACCCAGGCTGGAGTGCAGTGGCTTGATCTCGGCTCACTGCAACCTCCGCTCCTGGGTTCAAGCAAATCTCAGGTCTCAGATACCCAAGTAGCTGGGATTACAGGCATACGCCACCATGCCTGGTAAATTTTTTTGTATTTTTAGTAGAGACGAGTTTCGTCATGTTGGCCAGGCTGGTCTCAAACTCCTGGCCTCAAGTGATCTGCCCACCTTGGCCTCCCAAAGTGCTAGGATTACAGGCATGAGCCACTGTGCCCAGCCTGTTTACTTTTAAATACAGTGATTGATAAAGGCTCAAATTGTGAAGTTTTTCATACCATTTAATCAGATCATTCTGGTATTTTAAGTACATGTTGAGAGACTATATTGTTTATTCTGTTATGTGAATGCTCATAATTACCAGGCAATAGAAAACTATAGTGTTGAGATTATGTATACAGCAGTTTTCAGCTATCACTTCTTAGTTTTAAACACCTGGAGCATGTACATGTGTGTTTTCATTCTATCATTTTGTTTTTATATCTGTTTTTCAGATATAATTCTTATATGTCATGCTTTATAATAGATTACTATGTCTGGACTATAGCTTTAAGAAATAGCATTATACCTATTTAGAAAACAGTTATAAAAACTTAAATCGTAAAAGGAAGGATGTGAAGTGAACATTCTGAGTTCCTCTGCTCTTGAACAATATTGCTAATGAATTTAACATTTTAGTACATATCAGGGTAGCTGCTTTCATTTTAATACTTCATAATCACATTAGAAACTCACCTTGTGATAATTTTAAGAAGCTTTTTTTAGGATTTCATTTTTACATTTTAGGATTTCATTTTTCAATTTTAAATCTAGCCACAACCAGATTTACAAGTGTTAGAAAATGTTGCTCTTTTGAGTATTGGCAAGATCCGTGGTTTTAAAAAACCCAGGCAAAAAATCTTTTATGACAAACCATTTTCTACTCTGTGTATCATAGCCTGACATTTGGGAAAACAATGCAAATTGTGGATTTTGAAGTAAATTTTTGAAAGGACTTTTCTCTTCGTATATTTCTTTCCCTTCAGTCCAGCTTCCATTAGGAGTATCTCCATTGTTTTAGTGTCTGGAATATAAAAACTAAGCCTTTGGTTAGGATACAGTGAGAGATTGTGTAATACATCATTCTTGCATGGTCCAGATTACCCACCCATCTGTCCCGCATCAGCCACAGTCCACTTCCTATCTTTTCCTGCTTGGTTTATTTCCTTTGTTTCTTTGGAGGAGGTAGTAGTTCTTAACTTCTTAATTCTTTTCTTTTTCATACATGCAGAAGAGTATATTCAATATGTATGTGCAGTTTAAAAAAAAGGATTAATGTCAACAGTTTCACTTGAATGAGAAATATAAATATACTGAAAATTATTTGTCTCAAGGAGCAATAACTTTCCTGTGACTAGATCTATAGTCTACTACTGAAATTAGAATTAACTTTAGTACTCATATAAATTTGTGATATAAATTACACATTCTATGATAATCATAATTTTGACATTGTATACAATGTTCTTACCTATATTAAGTAAAATGAAAGACAGTTTTTCCTATTTTTATCCATTGTCTAAGCTTATCATCAGAAAACAGAATACCGCACATTTTTTTCTGTCAGCCATATATTTCTATAAATAATAAAGCAGAAAAAGAATATTACTTTTTTGGGATGCTGTATATCTTGAAATACAATATAGGTTTCATGGGTACACATGCAATGGAGTTACTAATTTTATATTTTATGTCATTTGACATAGTTTCTTTAAGGGAATCACTGTACAAAAACGTCTATGCAAAATTTGCCATATCTTTTAGTAGCAGAAGTTGAAGAAGAACTTCTTAAACTCTACCTTACATGTCTGTTCAGTTTTAATTCATTAGGGAACATCATCTATGTATCTGAAACCGTGTATTGTTTCTCAGATACAGAGTCATAGTTTCATTGCTTGTTTGGATAGTTTAATAGGTTATAGAGCTAGAACAATGAGGATTTGTGGCTGGGGGGGTTTGTGTCTGTTTCTGATGTTACTTATGGCACTTAATTTCAATCTGTAAAACATTTGTAATTCCTACTTTAATTTTATAGATCAAGGATAAATTAATATATATATCACCTTAAAAATACTCTGTAGGTAGACATTATACCAAAGAGCCAGCAATTATTGTAAATGACACTGTAAATCACAAAAATGTTTTTAAGAAATATCCTGCAAATTAAGTTTTAAAAGCTCTATCAGAGACTGGTTAGTTAAGCCATTTTGTTACAAGGATTTATCAAAGGTCCCTTTCAGCCATAAAAATAGGTGATTCTTGATCATTTTGTGTACTGGGACTTGAACAGAAGATGCTGTATGCTACTGAAAAATAAAGTATCCATAATGTGACAGATAGGTGTCAGGGTATGCCTGGCTCTTTTCTTCGTAATGAAAAATTGAGCATTTTGTGAAGAGGGAATAATAATAAACTAAATCATTTTAGCTAGAAATTATAAAATAGTATTACCTTGCCAGATGGAACAAAATCACTAGGCCTTAAGTTGAAAAATCGAAATAATAGTGTTTTTGTTATTAATGTTAACTGTATTTTGAAAGCCCTTCAGGATAATTATGCTAACAAGTTCAGCTATGCTGTGACCAGTAACTTTTAGACCTTATTTTTACCAACCCCATTTGAAATCTGTAGATCCTCTTCCAGAAAAATAGGCACATGCCAGAATATTTTGCCTATTTTTCCAAAGAGTTTGTGGGTCCCAGTTTTAGAATCCAGTTGTATACCTTGCCAAATGAATTTGCCAGTATTTATTCACATTTGCTCCCTTTGAAGCTAAGCACCTAATAGAATTCTAATCTAAGATCATTAATATTTATTGAATACCTAATATATGCCTGGCATCTAGATAAATACGATTGATTTCTGATAAAAGTTTTCCTGATAAGGAAACGTTTTAGATATTACTGTGAGGAGGTAGGCTTCATTTTACTTGTCAGTGTTTTTTGAGACCTGTCTTACTATTTATTGAGAAATAGTCTATGGAAAGGGCAGAAAAAAAATTCATTCTTCTTCCTTTATTCATATGTTTAACTGTAATCACCCACTTCCAAAATAGCCCCAATTGCTAGAGAATAGATAATCTATTGTGATAATCTTTGAATTCCATGTTAAATATATTAGAAAAGAATCTATTCTAATATGTTTTAGAGTGTTGCAGGAACTGTAATATTTTCTTAGAGAAGTTTTTTTTTCGTAGGTGCTTTAGTTTCAAAGTTATTGAGATTTGAAGAATGCTTATACGGATTAAGGTAGTTTTAAAATATTTCTATAGATGATATAACCATTGTATTTAGCATTTTAATTTCATAAAAATTATTTTTAATTTTAGGAACAAGAGTTGAATGCTCGAGCCCGGGCCCTACAAGCTGCATCTGCTTCATGTTCATTTCGGCCCAATGGATTTGATGACAATGACCCACCAGGAAGCTGTGGACCAACTGGTGGAGGGGGTGGAGGAGGATTTAATACAGTTGGCAGACTCGTATTCTGATCCTGAGAGAGTCCAAAATGCACTGGTCACGAAACATCTAATACTATGACTGTTAAAATGTCACAGACTATAACAAATATCTATCTTTTATTTTTCATTAGACCCTTATACTTCAAGAGAACACATTCAGTGCTTGTTTTTATTTTCTTGACACATTTATTAACAAAATGCATCATGGAAAAAAAAATCTACCTCTTAAAATTCCATTTGCTTTTATGGTTAGACATGCTTGACCAAAAATGTTCAGAAGAAAATATGTACCTGGTCCCTAATTAAGCTGCATTAAATTTGGTAGAAGCATTTAAATGGTCTATCTTCAGTTTTACTGAACAAAAAATGTAATTTATTTAGCATTCTTTATAAAAGAATTGATGCTAGAGGTAAAAAAAAAAATACTTGTTTTTAAAAAATCCTTTATGTCTTGTGTAATTACCCCATTATTAAATTCAAGTCTTTAAAAATCAACTAGAGATGATAAAGTCTCTAAGGAAGGCAATAACAAAATTTATCAAGATATAGTACTTTTCAGTTTTTGTGTAGTGTCTTCAGCATCACTGTATCTGTATTTCAAGTACAAATGTTTTTAAAAAGGATTCTTTATACATATGTGCTGAATTGATTTTAAGAAAGTTGCATGATCCTGTAGGAGCAACATTTTTACCTAAAAAATGCTAACTTTGTAGTATTTCTAATTGTTCAAGGATTTTAAAATTCTATTTCAGGGAGTATATCTTCTGTGTGTTTTGAAGGAGGTGAGTTCTGTATGTGCCTTGCAGTACTGTAATTCAAAAATAGGAATCTTTGGCTGCGAAATGTTTTTTTTTTTTTAATGAAATGTTAGGAAGTAATTTTTGTGCTAACATTAAAATTATAACTTTTTGAAAGGTAATAGATTTTCCTTAAGTAAAATCTGATGGTTCTAAATCAATCAATGTGATAGTTCATTTTTAACTCTTAGAAGAATTCAGAGGAAATGAACCCAGCTAAGTATAAAATCTTTCTTGATTTTGTTACTTATTCCTCAGAATATTAAACATTGATCACATATTTTTAGAGTTGTACATTTGGGTTTTTTGTTTGTTTCAGTCATATGTTTTGCACCGTTGTTTCTATTTTCATAGTTCTAGATAAAATGTTAAAATGCCAAACCCTACCTTTCTACACTTTCTTTTGCCAGGAAACTGGAAACATGTCAGTTCTCCTGGTTCTTGATTATACAGTACTCAAGAGTTATCCCAGTTATCCCCCTTCCTAAAGGTTTTAACTTATCCACAGTTGTTCATTGTTCTCAAGATTGGTCTCATATTTATTTTGAAAACATTTTAAGGAAAAGAATGTTCTTCAATGATTTGGGGTTTATCTTTTTCCCAAGCTTTTATGGCAGTGGTTAAAAAAAAACAGAAATCCTCATGTTTATTCCACTACCTCCCATTCCTAACCTGTTTCCAGTCACCAGGAAGATTAGGAAGGCGGATTAGATTAAAAACTGAAAATTCTTTGCAGATTTAATCAAGGTTCTCCTCCTTATAAATGAATGAACCAGTTATCATGCTTTTCTGTGGTCTTCTTATCCCAATAGTGAATTTCTGAGCTATCCTGTGTATTCAGTTATCCACTTACTTGATAGCAACTTATGATCAGATTATATCAGTCTTGGCATTTATTGAAATTGGTAAAGTGATTTAATATTTGATAGATTGATATTGGGCTAAGATGCTTCTAGCAACTTTCATAAAAGCAATTAGACTTACGCAGCTTTATCTATGAATATCAATCAGGTCTCTCAAGGATTTTATGTATCAAGATAATATGTATTGACTTTTTTAAATGATAAAATGAATTCTAGTTAGAGTCTTTCCTTAGTATCTGCAGTGGATTGGTTCCAGAACACCATCCCCCAATATTAAAATCCACAGATGCTCAAGTCCCTTATTTATATAAAATAGCACAGAATTTGCATATAACCTATGCACATCCTCCCATATACTTTAATCTCTACATGATGAGATATGATTGCATAGCACTTACATTGTGCTATGTAGTTGTTATATTGTTTTTTCATTTGTGCTATTTTTTATTACATTTATTGGTTTTTTAAATTTTCTATCCAAAGTTGTTTGAATCTACGGATACAGAGCCTGAGGATATGGAAAGCTGACTGAATATAGTAACACTGAGAGTATTCAAATAACTTCATACCAGTACCAAAAACTTGAAGACTTCCTTTTAACATTAAAAATATAGTAACCTTTTACATGATTTGTTGAATTCAAAATATTTGGAACCAGAATAATCAGAAATTTCATTCAAAACCTGTGCAGCTGAACTTTTTTAGTAAGGTAATACTCAGGACTGCTCTGATTCTAACAGATCCCTGTGACTTAATTACAGATTTATTTGTCATATTAGGTCTTTTCTTTCTCCCATATTCCTAACTCTTGTGCTTAGCTCCAACTCTTGTGAGATTTAACTCTGAAGACTGAGTAGAGTGCTATTGCTGTTTGTCTTTCCTTTAGTCCACAGTAATCAGTTTAAATGAAGTTGCTTATTACTGCTAAGAAGCATTAGGCTTCACTGCTAGCAAAAATGAAAAACTGTAAATCTGAGTCTGTTTCTTTCAAAGATGTTTATTGACACAAAGTAAAAAATTGTTTAGAGATATGCAAAGAAGGAAATATATAGGATATCACACAAGCTCTGATAATCTATCCACTAAGCAGGTGCCTATGCAACTCTGATTTATGGCATTAACATATCTCAAATTGGAAGAAGGATTCTAGCTCATTCTCCATTCAAGCATCTTCCCACTGCCTCTCTTCCAGCTAAATAATCAGAGAAGCAGGGCAGCATATGCCTGGAGATCCCTTTTATCTCCATACCTTAAATTGTTGATAGATCCTTTGGATGTAGAGATAAAAATCCATCATGATGTCTAGAGGTATTGGGGGGGTCCATGTGAAAGGTTCAAACAACCTATTACATATAACGCACATCTGGAAAGAATAAAAATTTTCAAGCTAAGTCAAGTTCAAATCTATATTTTTTTCTCTTCAGTTCTGTTCTTTGTATGATAATATTTACAAAAGTAGTTGTCTTCTTTTCACATACTACCTCTTTAAAGCTATCATCTTATAATAAGTGGAATTGGATGCTTATTGTGTGCCCAGCACAGTTTAGGAAAAAAA
This sequence comes from Macaca fascicularis, assembly GCF_037993035.2. Classification (NCBI taxonomy): domain Eukaryota; kingdom Metazoa; phylum Chordata; class Mammalia; order Primates; family Cercopithecidae; genus Macaca; species Macaca fascicularis. Next base: position 148,341,579 of record NC_088379.1, read on the forward strand.
TAATTGGCATAGTTTCTCCAGTTACTGGAAATCTTCATTTTGATGCTTTGTACTTTGTTCCAGGTCTTTAATTCTCAGTCAGTCTTTTCCTATATTGTGTACTTCACATGATACATTCCATATAAAGAGCTCTTTTAAAATGAATATTTAAAAAATACTGTACATTTATAGTATTTTTTCTCATACAAATTCGATAGTTTATATATCCTTTCATCATACATTTTTTCTAATGAGTTTAGATTTCTGAAACTAAATATTCCTGAGGTAGAGAAAAGTTAATTCACATTTTACAAAAACATACTAGGAAATGCTAACTGGTTGTTGTTAGCAACTCAGTAACATCGCCCAGAGGAGTAAGGTTAAATCTTAGATAATGCAAACCTGTAACTAAGAAGTTAAAGTTCAACAGTAAGGAAATTTGAATTAAAAGTTGCTATCCCAAAAAAACAAATAATTCTAAAATATAAGCTGTTTCATATGTATATTCTTAAGTTTTATCAAACTGTTATGTATCTTCAGTGTTATCCTAAGTTAATTTTCTTAGAGTCCTTTTTTAGAAGTGAACAAACCTCAAAATGAATGGGGGATTAAAAAAACAAACTGCTTTAAAAAAACTAGCTTGTTTTAAAAAAAAAAAAAGCTTTCCCATATGAAGAAATTTGTACAGAAATAATTTTTAAAGAAATGAGAATCAAGATTTTCATAAAATCAGCAATCTAGGTTTCACAAATTCAAAAGAATTTATTATATAAAACCATTAGCCCCACTGTTACATAACCAGTGTGGACTTAACATTAAAAATAGAATCTAAGAAGTCAGCCAAGTGTATTGCCAGCTCTCGTCAGTGTCTGTTACGACCTGCAGTTGTTTTTCTCTTCATGGAGCTCATGTTTTCTTGTTTTGCTTGTGTTGTTGACACGTGCACGTGCACACACACACACACACACATACCCCCCTTGATTTCAGAGGGTGAAAAATTTAGCCTTTCCTGGCCAGATCATCAGTTTTTAACCTTGCATTTCATGTTAAAATCACTTGAAGAGCTTTTTAAAAATAATACCATGCCCAAGCCTCATCCCAGACCAATTACATTATGTGGAGACTGGGCATCAATGTTTTTTGAAGTTCCTCACATGATTTTAATGTGCCACCTGGGTTGAGAACTGGACTACAAAAGGAATTTCTTCCCCATAGGTCTTTCGTTCAAGGGGATTATTAACATATGTCAAGAGTCTACCGTGTGCTGGCAGATATTTATGTCTTTTTAACTTATACCAGCCCTGTAAGTGGGCTCATACCCATATCCTCCCTCACCTCTTAATGGACAAAGAAAATAAAGACTCTGATTAAGGAACTTGCTCAACATCGTGCAACTAGTAAAAATCAGAGCTGAGATTTTAACCCAAGTCTTCAGAGCTCCAAAGTCAATATTCTAATGGAGCACAGGACTTAAGCAAATTACATATTAACAAAAGCTTAACAATGAATTTTGTAAAATGAAATATCAGTGTTTCCCTTATCCTTCTGCACTCCAAACATGATTCCTTAAGAAAAAAAAAAGAAAAAGAAAATATCTACTTTGTTAAAACCTATATGTGATAATCTAAAGGGTTGAGAAATGTGGTTCTTAAACTCATTTGTTATACCCGCTTAGTTTCTGTTTGCTTTACTAGGCTTATCTCTTCCATTCTTGCCTTTATGCCCTCTCTCATGCATATTGGACCTTGCATCATGTTTTTTCACACAGCACCATATACTTGCCATCTCGAGACCTTTGCACATTCAGGTCTCAGGATAGCATACCTTATGCTACTTTCTCTTCCCAGCTTTCAGCGGACTAATTAATTGCCTCCTACCTCCGTATGTTCATATCTTCTCATACTGACCTCCCAAGCTGATTAGTCTCCCCCTTTATCCTGAGGTGTGTATTGTGCTTCCCTTTGAGAAGGCCATGGCTTAGCAATGGGGCTAAATTAGCACTGAAGTAAAGGCTAATCCTTTACAGTATAAAGTTTACACCCAACAAAGATTAAAAGTAGGTCTTAAAAGGATCAAATTCTAATGCTGGTTAAATTCTTTAAGTAATTTAACTGCATACAGAACAAATTGCAATCTCTTTAAGGAAATGCAGTATACATACCCAGCATTGGTATTGTGAAGTAAAATTCACAATATCCAGCATCTGATCAAAAAGTATGAGGCATTCAAAGAAGGAAAAAAATCCAGAAATTATGGAAAGAAAGGAATTTGCGAAGTAGGAGCTTAAAAGGAATGTAGAAAATCATGAGCACAGTGAAGAGAAAAATGGAGGATCCAAGAGTCCATTATCCAAGAGAAAATTAAAAGCACCCAGAGGAAAAGAATATGAAGTCAGGAAACAATACACAGCCCACAGGTCAAGTCTATCCTGCGTCCTGTTTCTTCATAAGTAAAGTTTTATTGGAGCACTGCTATACCTGTGACATATTGTGTATGGCTGTTTTTACACTACAATGGTAGAACTGAGTAGTTATGACAGAGACCATATATATTAGTCTGTTTTCATACTGCTATAAAGAACTGCCTGAGACTGGGTAATTTATAAAGAAGAGGATTAATTGACTCGCAGTTCTGCATGACTTGGGAAGCTTCAGGAAACACAATCATGGCAGAAGGTGAAGCAGGCTTGCATTACAAGGTGGCAGGCAAGAGACAGCAGGGAAAACTATCTTATAAAACCATCACATCTCATAAGAACTTACTCTCCTGAGAACAGCATGAGGGAACTCGCCCCCATGATCCAATCACCTCCCATCAGGTTCCTCCCTCAACACGTGGAAATTACAATCCAAGATGAGATTGTATATGGTGTAACCATATCACCATACAGCCTGCAGAGCCTAAAATACTTACTATGGTACATAAAAAAATTCTGATCCTTGATATAGAGAAACAAAAGACCAGTCATTTTATCAGAATATGAAAGCTAAGGATAGTGGAATGGCATCTAAAAAGTGCAGAAGGGAAAAAAAGTCAACTTAGTGAATACTCACTATATCCAGTGAAGATTCATTCAATGTGAAGGTGAAGTAGATATTTTTAGACAAAAGCTGAGAGAATTTTTTCTCGAATATTTGCACTACAAGATAAGTTAAAATTCTTCAGGCTGAAGAGAGCATACCAGGTGAAAATGTGGATCTACAAAAAGGAAGGAAGATTTGGAAATGGATTGGGCACCATTGACTCAATTTACAGAAGAAGAAAGCAGGGACAGTTTTGGGAAGCTCAAGACACACTGTGCCCATGAGCAGCAATTTGGACCTCCTGCTGCATCCACTGTGCATCAAACACACACTGTACAGACAAAGACTCCTAGGAAAAGAAGTATAAACATGGACTAACACAGAGGTGGGCAAACTACAGCCTCTGTCCCAGCCACCTGTTTATATAGAATCCAAAGTAAGAATGTTTAACTTACACATAAACTTCTAGAATTGAGTTTAGCAAGTCTCCTAACTACAGAGTTAATATACAAAGTTCAAGGGTATATTTACACACCAGTGACAGGTATTAGAATAAGACATTTTAAAATATTGACAATTATGTAAAAAATCATTTTTTTTAGACATCTAGAAACAGTTTTTTAGAAATAAAAGATGCATAAGACTGCCACACAATACCGCAAAACATTATTTAGGAAATTAAAGAAGACCTAAATAAATCATGGCTTGGAAGACTCAATTTTATAAATACTTAATTTTTCCTCAGAATAAATAGTTAACTTTTCCCAGTCTATAGAATCAATGTGATCCCAATCTGGGAATTCTATTTTGTATTGAGGAGCTGATTCTGAAATGTAAAGGGAAAAATTCCAAAAATTGTCAAGACTCTTGGAAATGAGGAACAAGGTAGAATGACTTTCTTTACAAGATAAAACTTATAAGGCTAAAATAATTCAGATGAGGGGACTTATCAGAAATAGGCCCATACTTACATGCATATGTGATTTATGACAAAAATAATGTGACCATCCTAGTTGTTTGAGACTGAAGCTGTTCCCAAGACATAGAAATTTCAGCTAAAACCAAGAAAGTCCCAGGCAAACTGCAATGACTTGGCCCCTAGACAAAGGTGACACTTCAAAGCAATGCGAAAAGGATGGTCTTTTCCATAAATTTTAGTGGTACAGTGGGTAATCATGTAAAATAGAAGAAACTTAACCCTTGCTGCACACTATATATAAAAAATACATTTCCAGTGGATTTTAACTGTAAACTGGAAGGGAAAATAACACTTCAAAGAGATTACTTAGAACATCTTCAAAATCTAGGTGTATGGTTAAGATTTCTTAAACAGGACCAAAAAATCCTTAGTCATGAAGGAAAACAGTGATAAAATGGGTTACATTAAGGTAAAAAGCTTTTCATCAAAAACTCCATTAAGAATAAAATATGGACCAGGTGTGGTGGCTCACACTTGTAATCCCAACACTTTGGGAGGCCAAGGTGGGAGGATCACTTGAGCCCAGGAGTTCAAGACCAGCCTGGGCAATTTAGTGAGACATCGTCTCTAATTTAAAAATAAATAAGAACAAAATACAAAGCCATAAAGTGGTACATCTGTGTAAATCATAAGTGAACATATAAAGAACTGCAAATCAACATAGAAAATCCATAGAAAAATGAGCAAAAGACTTGAGCAGACACTTCCAAAGAAAAGAAATTTCTAATAAACATACAGAAACCTGCTGAACTTCATTAATCACCAAACCTCAATAATACACCATTAATGCTCATAGAATGAATAAACTTAAAAAAAACTGGCAATATCAAACATTGGTGAGGATGTAGAAAGTTAATTCTCATATACTACTTACAGGATCGTAAATTGATGAAACTACTTTGGAAAACTGGCACTATCTTCTAAAACTGAACATATGCATACCGTATTATTATCTGGTAACTTCACTGCTAAAGAGAGATACTACAAAACTATGTGCATAAAGCACATTTTAAATGTGTACACAGAAACAGTTTTAAATGTTCAATGCCGTATTATTCACAGTAGCCTAAAACTTGAAAGAACCAAAGTATTCATCAAGAACAGAATGGATAATCTGTGGATATTCATTTTTCTTGCTGCTTTTAGAAAAATATAAATTATGGATGGACATTCATATATATTAAATTCCTTCACAGCAGCGAAGATGAATGAGCTCCAGATACACGTCACAACATTTGAATTCCACAACCATAATACTGAGGGAAACGCAAAAGAATGCCCACTCTTGCAGCCAGGCGCGGTGACTCAAGCCTGTAATCCCAGCACTTTGGGAGACCGAGGTGGGTGGATCACGAGGTCAGGGGTTTGAGACCAGCCTGGCCAACATGGTGAAACCCCGTCTCTACAAAAGCTACAAAAATGGCCGGGTGTGGTGGTGTGTGCCTGTAATCCCAGCTACTTGGGAGTCTGAGGCAGGAGAATCACTTGAACCTGAGAAGCGGAGGTTGTAGTGAGCCTAGACTGCGCCATTGCACTCCAACCTGGGAGACAGAGCAAGACTCCGTCTCAAAAAAAAATTTAAAAGAATGCACATTTTTATGATTCTATAAAACAGGCAGAGCTAGTTTGTGGTATTAGAAGTACAGATAATATTACCTTTGGAGAAAGGGAGGGAGAAGTGATCAGAAAAGATCATGAATAGGGGACTTATGTGGTATGATTAATGTTACATTTTTTTTTACCTGGTTCTTTGTTTACCAGGTTGTGTTGATTTTGTGATTACACGTGGAACTATCTACTTATAATGTTGTGCTTTCCTCTATGTCTTTTTTACTTCAAAAAAAGTATAAATTTTTAGTTATAACTGGCAGCTCTATTGAGTCTAGCCTCCCAGAGTGTTTCATTAGAAAAGGAAAGTAGTTAAGCTGTTGGAAAAGCCTCAGTGATGGATGATGGGCCTAAAACAAGAGAGTTGCAGAAAATTGGACAGGATGACATGAACTGTTTGTATATATCTAAATTGAGTATCCATTTTTTAATTTAAATGTCAGCTACTCCGGTGCACTAGCCACATTTTACATGCTCATGAGCCATGAGGCTCATGGCCACAATAATGAACAGCACAACTCTAGTGATAAGCCATAATGGTGATAAACTACATTTGATCATTGTATGCCTCCTTCCCATCCTGTCCATTATTTGGGGACCCTTTAAAAATTAAACACATTTGTTATCTAATTACTGAAATAAATGAAAATGCTACGAAAAAAATCTGGGCACCTATCTTCCTGGAAACTTCAGGCTTAATTCCATTTAGAGAATAGACCATCTGTGACTTCTGAAAGAAGAACTTACAATATTATTAATGGTTTCCCCTACTGTTAAGACAACAGACCAATAAACTTATTTTTTTAAGTTGCTGCTATTGTCCACTTATTAACCAGTCTGTCTGCTTGCTAGACCCTATTAGAACATCTTGTCCTCTTTTTAAGTTTATTTATTGGGTCTTAGTTTATACTTAGTCCTCCACTTCCTACCACTGATCCTAGTTTTTTTGTTTTTGGTTTTGGGATTTTTTGTTTTTTCTTTTTCGGGTTTTTTTTCGACAGAGTTTTGCTCTGTCACCCAGACTGGAGTGCAGTGGCACGATCTCGGCTCCCGGCAACCTCCACCTCCCAGGTTCAAGCAATTCTCCTGCCTCAGCCTCCTGAGTAGCTGGTACTACAGTGACAGACCACCATGCCCAGCTAATTTTGTGTATTTTCAGTAGAGACGGGGTTTCACCGTGTTAGCCAGAATGTTCTCGATCTCCTGCCCTCATGATCCACCCACCTGGCCTCCCAAAGTACTGGGATTACAGGGATGATGAGTCATTGTGCTCGGCCGATCCTAGTTTCTTGAAACACACAATAATAGAGGTGAATATTTTTCAGGATGCCTGTCTTGTGATTGTTATGGTCTTGATATCAAAATAACAATATTTCAGTACAGAGCACTAGCACTGCTGACTTTCAGTTTCTCCAGGATGATCTATACTTGGCTAAGTCCAAGATACATGTTTATAAATACTACTTATCTGTATTTTTGGCAGTTTATATTTCCAGAGAACTTCATTTTTAGATGTGAATTACAGGCTTGACCTTAATTTGGTTCTGTATGGAGCAGTTTGTTCTCAAACCATAGTCTAGTGTTAATGAGGAAAATATTGAAATTGAGGCTCAGAACATGGAAAAATAATTTGCAGTTCAAATCAATGATACACCTTTGTAGGTTTCTGCTGAATAATTTCTTGAATTGGGTAATTTCCACCTTCTTGGCTTTCAGTAATAGCAGAAGCAACTACGTAAGCAGATTAGCCAATAGACACAAGTTTATTACTTTCCTCACTCATGGCTAAGATGAACGCAAAACTAAAAGTAAAAGAATAATAATAATAAAAACTTGCTTCTCCATCTTCACTGCCTTAGCATAGAGAAAACATTATAACTACCCTTAAAATCTGGCTTTGGAAAGTGATTGTCCAGAATATTCTATCTTCAGCAAGGACTCAGGCTGCCAATATAAACAGGCCAGCAATTGTCTGGAACAGTTATTCCATATTCTACTATCCTTTTTGAAACATCATGATTAGGCCATCACGGTTACGCACTTACATAAAGAGCTAAGTTTGTGTTAAATACTAGGGGCAAAATAATAAATTGGCTGCCATTTGGCAAATAAATTATCTTCCCAGATCTACTGTTGACTCGGAATAAATGCCTTAAACAATTCATATCTCCATTTTCCAGGCAATCCAGCTATCAAGAGTTCACCATGATGGAGTAGGCCAGGCTGTCCTAGTGCATATAGTGCCTCTATGACAATTAGAAAAAGGCACCAGCCCCATTTGGACAATCGAAAAGAAATAAATATCTCTTGCTCTAAGCTAATGAAGTCTATACCAAGAGGCTTGATGCGAATCAAGACTATTTCTTGAGGGCTGAATTTCAACCCCTTTTCAAACACCATCATCTGGGTGCCCTTTTTCGGGCAAAACTTATACAATGTATAACCACTGTCCTGAATGGGCAGTTCTCAAAGACAAGATGCTCAGGAGACAACCTGAGTTTACTTGAAGTTTAAAGAAGGTAAATATGATAACTGTCAGCTTTAATGGAGCAAAACATAATTTGTAAGTACATAAATGATTCAGTGATTGTCTCAGGGAAACCAGCTGCATTTGTAAGTCTGTCATGTAAGTTTGTTTATTATCATTAAGAAAATATTTCTTAGCATCTACTATGTGCTAGGTACAATGCTGGGTAGCAAGGTTATGAAGTTGAACAAAGTGGACACAGCCCCAACCCTCTATTTGGTAGCTCAGAGTCTGGCAGGGAAGGGAAATAAACCAGCAATTATAGTCATAGGGGAAATATGAGGTGCTACGCTTACACATGGCAAGAGCAAATATCCAAAGGGGTCCTAGAAGCCTAATAATTATATATTTCACCAGATTTCAAGAGATATCTTGCCATAGTCACTTGATAACTATTATAGAACTTATGGTCTCTCTTCAATTTATTAATCACAGCTCCTGCTGCCCATGACATTGCAGAAAATTACTTACAACAGGATAGATCCATTCTGGCTATAGTGCAGCAAAAAGTGCATGAGTATTGCTTATAATTTCACAACGAGCCTCCTTCACTGGCATAGAAAATGAGGAGTAGGTACTCCACAGAGGCCTATCTCCCAGGCATCCTTCATCAGTAATCCTGAGCCTGTAATTCCCTCCTTAGGACCTTGGTGTTAGGAAGAAAATGACTCAGGAGATGGGGAAGAGGAAAGGCAATAAGGAGAGCCAACACTTATGGAGTGCTAAAAATAAACATCCCTATACAGTTATCTATCACTGTCTGCCCCACCCAGAGTCCATTCCATAGGAAGCATCCCACCAGATGCTGCACCTCCCTTCCATTGCTTTTGAATCAGGAAATACCGGCCTCAAAGACAATCCATTCAGGGCATGATCAACAAGCCAGGACTTCTTTCTTTGCTCTAAAAGATGAATTTGGACAATCAGGAATCTCTACAAGTAAAATAAAGAGACATAGAGGACTACCTGTTAGTGGTGGGTGCTAGTTCCAGGTGACTATATAGGCTGGAGATTAGGCCATTGGAGTAATTTGTAAAATAAGGAAGCTGGTTGACAGAAGGAGGACAAAAAGCAGACCTGGAGAGAGGGGCAGAAAAAAAAAAGAAAAAGAGAGACAGAGAAGGGCTAATTCTTAGAGACAAACCAGTTCCTCTCCTCCCTGGTTGTCTAATTCTTCCTTGGTTCCCATATATTTGTATTCCTTAATAAGCCTTTATTTCCTCTGAAGTTATTTCAATGAGTTTCTAATATTTGCACTAAGATAACTTCAACTAAACCAATCAGCTAGGTGGTTTACATTTATAATTTTATCAATACAATCACTCTAACAGGTATCATTATTCCTAGTTTACACACCATAATTGAGGCTAGGTGAAATAAAGTACATTGGCCAAAGTGAAACAGCAACTGTGACAACTGGTAATGAAAAAAAAAAAAAAACCTAAGGCTCATATAAATACATGGAATTGTCTTAGAAAACCACTTTACCCCACTTTTCCCACCTATCCCTTCCTCCACCAAGTTGAGTAGGTAGAGCTACCAATATCCCTTGACACAGGTATGTGATTAAGTACAGAGAAAACTGGTATACGCTTCTATGTCTTCTTCTCCCTTGTAAACCAGCACTAAAGTTTGTTTTAATGAAATTTCATCTTAACCAAAATGCCAAGCATTGATTCTCTCAGATCATATATTCGTAGTGATAACTTTCCTACCATGTGAAATCACTGAAAACACAAATTCAAGATCAACTTATAACACCAAATGTTGGCCCTAAAGACACCTCAGAGTCTGCTGCAGGCAATACCATTGCTGCAAAACACAATTGCACATAATAGAAAGACAACAGACTTATTATGACATCTTAATATACCCTTATGATAGAGGGCATGGGCAGGAGAAAGATTAATTTAGCAAGATACAGCACTTGTGCAAATAAGACAGAGTCCTAAAGCAAAATATTGGGATACTTCCCTTCAGAAAAAAAAAAAAAATGTTTTGAGCCCAGAGTATGCTCTTGACAGGAGACATTTTTTGAGTCCAGAGTATGCTCTTGACAGGGACATTTTTAGAATCCAATGATAACCCTGTAATTTTTTAAATTACAATTTATATATTTTCTTGAATTTTGAAATAAAAACCCTGGAAAGAGATCTCTATCAGATCAAATAGTCTATGATTCCTACAAAGTGGCAAATAATTTCAAATATATATATTGGATTTTTTAGGGTTATAGCATTTGGAAATGGCAGAATACAACAAGGTATAAAAATGTCAATTTGGGAAGAATAGGCACTAGGCTTTTTAGAGAAAACATATGATTCAACTGTGCCTTAATCTAATTACAGTACAGAGGTAAAATCCATAGAGGAGGGTTCCCTTTGTTTAGCAATTTTAGTTATATTATTATTATTATTATTATTATTTAAAAATAGAGACAGGTTTCACCACGTTGCCCAGAGTGGCCTCAAACTCCTAGGCTCAATCAGTCTACCTCACCCACCCAAACTGCTGGGATTACATGCATGAGCCACAGTGCCTGGCCACTTTTAGTTATATTTAAATTCCTGTGGACTTCTCTTGGCATTTATTTACTTCATGGACTCTTTGGCCTTAGCATGATGCATTTTTGTAACCTCTGTTTAGTTTGGTTGGCTGTTAAGCCTATGATTTTTCAGGGTGGGTTCATTATGTTTATTAAGTATAACCTGGTGAGAAAACCGTTCTGGGGTCTTTCTCATAAAGATAACTCGAAGTAGCCAGAAAAATCACAACCACGTTTATGATTTTAATAATATGAACTTGAAAACCAGAACAAAATACAGAACTTAGTCCCAACGGATGACTAAACAAGTCATCAATTTATAGCTGCTATCATTTGTTGAATCACCTTTAGTCTTTGGAATTTCATGATTTTTGTTTTCTTGTGAAAGTAAAACAACAAGACATACACAGCATTAATAATTTGAATAGTAGGAATATATTGCACATAAGAATTATAATCAAAAAGAGAATTTGTATGCCAAAATGAAAAAAAAAAAAAAAGAACTGATTCCACTAGGGAGTCAACTAAAAACATCATGAAGAAAATTAAATCCAGGTTCTTCTTTAGAGATTTCTTATAGCCAAAAAATAATCTAGTATTCAGTTCAAATTGCAGGCAAGCAATAAAAAACTCAAAACCAATGGTGAGGGCTACAATCTAATAACAGGTGTGCTATAGTTTTCTGCTGAAACATTATTTTTCTTTCTTCAGTCCCCCCCTTTCTATTAAAGAGAAATCATAGCGACACCAATTTATTCTCAATATACATTTTAGTCTTATTATACTTGGCCTGATTATTTGCATAAAGCATAAAAAGAATAGCCATTGCCCACATAGGATCCTTTTTAAGTTGGCTTTGCTGGAATTTTTTCATAAGGGATTTTGGATTAGACTTTTAAAAGCCTCTCAAGGCTAGCAAGCCATATCAAGGATTCATCATGAGAATATGCATGTAATACCTGTACAAATGGGGTGAATTCCTTCCTTTTTAAAGTCCCCCAAATATCTTGACATGCTTGGGCCTACCAGAAAGTGACATCTTTTTTTGTGTGTGAGACAGGGTCTTGTTCTGTTACCCAGGCTGGAGTGCAGGGGCATGATTATGGCTCACAGTAGCTTCGACCTCCCAGTCTCAAGTTATCCTCCCACCTCAGCCTCCAGAGTAGCTGGGACTTTTAGGTGCATGCCACCATGCCCAGCTAATTTTTTTTTTTTTTAAAGACATGGTCTCACCACATTGCCCAAGCTGGTCTTGAACTCCTGGGCTCGAGCCATCCTCCAGTGTCAGTCTCTCCAAGTGCTGGGATTATAACACTTTGAGCCACTGTGGTTGGCCTTATTTTTTTCTTTTAAGACAGGGTCTCACTCTGTTGCCCAGGCTGGAGTGCAGTGTTGTGATCACAGCCCACAGCAGCCTCAACCTCCCATGCTCAAGTGATCCTCCCACCTCAGCCTCCTAGATAGCTGGGTCTACAAGTACGCACCACCATACCCAGCTCATTTTTAAGCTTTTTTTGGTACAGATAGGGTTTCACCATGTTGCCCAGATTGGTCTCAAACTCTGGGCTCAAATAATCCGCCTACCTCAGCCTCCCAAAGTACTGGGCTTACAGGCGTGAGCCACTGTGCCCACCCAGAAAAGTGACATTCTTTACTTACCGCGAGGTCAGGGACCCTGTAAGAGAACTGTGCAGACAGGTATCAAGCCAGTCTTTCTCTTTATATTGGCTTTATAATTTCAATCTCAGTCTTTCAAAGCAGTCTTGCCATATTTGAAAATGTAATATTCCAGTCACGGCCCTGGTAAAATAACCGGTGCTTCTAATGTGTCCTATAACAAAAGAAAATAGTTTCTTGTTGAACTTATTCAAGTAACTATATTGAAGTAAAATAAGAATGCTTATGAATACTTTCCAAATCCTGGAGAATTCAGGTAGAGAGAGAAAGGTAAATTTTTCAATTTTGCTTGCAAAAGAATACCAATTACTATAAGATACAAATTGCTCAAAAGACAAGTTTTCTTGATTCTGAAAAACAAAATATGAAAAGAATCAGCAATATTTCAAAGAAAAAGTCATAAAAATCACTTTATTCCCTCATCATTTCAGTCCCGTGTACTTCTTGTTCTGCTTGGTGTCGTGTTAGCAATCTTCATGAATACGTCATTTTTTTTTTATTAGAGTTCTGGAAGGTTTTATCTAGTTCAACGATATCATTTCCAAAGTTACCAGAAGCCTGTATTCAAGAGCACTTGTCAGTCTTTTCACGAAAGTAATTTTGGACTGTAGTTGGTTGCCAGTGCTTTTAGATACATAACTGTGGGTGACAAAAACCTAAAATAGTCATGGTTAAAATCTGGTGGAAGTTCCCAATTGACAAGGAAATTTAGTTATTTCTATTACATGCAGCATTTTCAGATAATAACCAGAATCATAACTGATAACATCACATCAGGACTATCAGATTTTAATAAGTTTCACATACTCTTGAATATTCACATTAACAACATAGCCATACAAATATAACTTTAGAAAAGATTTAACAAAACCACAATTATGACTACTAATATTACATTATATTACTATGAATCTGCATACTTTTATAACATTGACATCAATAACATACTGATAAATGTAACTGAGAAAATTTCGTATTATTTATCATTTGACAATGCCTCCCATACAATTTACCAAATAAGTCAAATCATTTGCTCTCTCTATAAGATGAGAGATATATTCTTTGAAACTCTCCAAGGGCCCAACTAGATAATCTTAAAATTAAGTTTAAGCCAATAAGGCTTAACTTAGGATTTTGATCCTGGGGAAACCTGCCAAAGATGTCAAAAGATTCAAAACAGTTGACCATAACAGAATCACAAGTTATTGTTAAATAATAGTTGTTCATTTAATCAGAGTGATAATCAGAAGACTTCAGAAGCAATACAAAAAGTTGCATGGATGTAAAAATCAATCCTTTTAAAGCTTCATTTTCCTAATCAAAAATCTAACACAGATAATGTGGGAATTATCTTGATAAAAACAAGTTTCAGAAAGGAATAGATTTCAGAATTAGAAATTGAAACATCGGCCGGGCTCATGTCTGTAATCCCAACACTTTGGGAGGCTGAAGTGGGTGGATCACCTGAGGTCGGGAGTTTGAGACCAGCCTGACCAACATGGAGAAACCCCGTCTCTACTAACATTACAAAAATTAGCAGGGCATGGTGGTGGGCATCTGTAATCCCAGCTACTCAGGAGGCTGAGGCAGGAGAATCACTTGAACCTGGTGGACGGTGGAGGTTGCAGTGAGCCAAGATCACACCACTGCATTCCAGCCTGGCCAACAAGAGTGAAACTCCATCTCAAAAAAAAAAAAAAAAAAGAAAAGAAAAGAAATCAAAACCTCATGCTGTTTTCTTAAGATCAAATCAATAATTTAAGAAAATCTTGCCGTTCTAACATAGGAGACCAAAATTTCTAGTCTCGTATTAATGTACTTTTAATATCAAAACTCAATCTTTAGGAACACATAAATAATTTCCTTTTAATTAAAGCCAACTGGATCACACACAAAATTTATTTCATAAAGTTTTTCCATGAACTTTATCATGACTTAGTGCACCAATGACATGCTTGGACTTTCTGCTCTGTGCTATGCTTCCTCTTTCTTCAGTAGCCATTCATTTTAGTTAAGACAGAAATTTATCATACAAGATTTATTTTCCTGTAAAATTATTCTTCTTTTTCACCTTTTTAAGCAAACATATAGTGTCATATCCATAAATTTCTTTACATCTCTCTTTCCTATTACTGGTTTCTTTCTATCTTGTTTCTATTTCTTTCCTAAATCCATATTTTGAAGCAACTTTTAAATAACCTCCAAATTACATAAAATTATTTTTTTTCTCAAGAAAGCCCACATTTTAATGCCATCTTATAATTATTTTCAAAAAAAAAAAAAAACTTACTTTTCTGGCCACATTTTGCATATGAAATTATATAAACATTAGAATTTTCAGGCCGAACAGTAGCTCATGCCTGTAATCTCAACACTTTGGGAGGCTGAGGCAGGCAGCTCCCTTGAGGCCAAAAGCTTGAGACCAGCTTGGGCCACACGATGAAACCCGTCTCCACTAAAATTACAAAAATTAGCCCAGTGTGGTAGTGCATGCCTATAATTCCAGCTACTGGGGAGGCTGAGGCAGGAGAATTGTTTGAACCCAGGAGGTGAAGGTTGCAGTGAACCAAAAAAAAAAAGAATTTTTAACTCTTAGTAACCTTACATTTTAGCAAGCAATTTTAAACTGTCACATCTCAGTATTTTATAAATAAGAACCATTTTATAATTTTCAGAAACATGTTTTCTTTTTTATCTTAATTGGAAATGACCCAGATATTTAACGAGCATCTATTATTTAATTTAACATAACTTTAAGATTTTAAATTACAGGAAAACTCCATTTACAGACATTTATCTCATTTACATTTACATAATCTATTAATTCTTACTAGTTTCCCTAGATTATTTATGGGAACTGAGATATTTATCAAACCTAGTCACTATTTCAAAATATACTCCTTTTAGCCATTTTTATAATCTGTGAACATTAAGTGTTCACTTGAGAAACTTAAATATAATGCTATTTTGCAGATGACTCAGAAGGTAGTTGTTTTTATTAAATCAACAATATTAAACTAGTCTTATTTAGCAAAAATTTATTCAAATTATATGAACTTGGGAAATAGTTGGGCTTACTCATTTATAGCACTCATTTGTTTATAAGCCAATTTGATACCATGTAGACAATATACAAATACAGACATGTACACATAAATGTACTGACACAAATAACTATTTTCTAGCTTTGATTTTAAAATTTTATTCAAGAGTCAAGTAAAACTCATTTTTAAAAGGACAGTTGAATTAAATTGTGCTTCTTAAATGGAATGAATTAAGTTTATTTGCCTCAAATGGTTAAACCTCTTACTGAGCATAGCAAATTTACATCTCAAAGCATAGAGAATTTAGACTTTCCAAAATGCCAATGAAGTTTACATCTCCAAGGGACTGTGTCCTTTTCAGTAGGTTATGCATTTGCACATCAACACATCTAAAAAATTAATGGCAGTTTCTTAATACCATCAAATTTTCACTTAACATCCAGATTTCCAAAATTGTTTTAGACAGTTTTGTTGTTATAGAGTTTGTTTGTATCAGGCTCCAAATATGGATGGTCCATATATTGCAACAGAATGATATGCCTCCTTGGACCCTTTAAGTCTGTGGCTCTTGCTCTCTTTTTCTTTCTTCTTCTTTTTTTTTTTTTTTTTTTTTTTTTTGAGATGGAGTCTCATTCTTGTCGCCTCGGCTCACTGCAACCTCCGCCTCCTGGGTTCAAGCGATTCTCCTGCCTCAGCCCTCCAAGTAGCTGAAATTTCAGGCGCCTGCCACCACGCCCTACTAATTTTTGTATTTTTAGTAGACATGGGGTTTCACTACGTTGACCAGGCTGGTCTTGAACTCCTGACATCAGCTGATCCACCCTCCTTGGCCTCCCAAACTGCTGGGATTACAGGCGTTGAGTCGCCGTGCCCAGCCTCTGTTTTATTTTTCTTACAATTGTGTCATAATTGTTGAAGAAATCAGTTTCCTTGTTCTATAGTTTCCTGTAGAATATATCCTGTAGAGATTATAACCAGATGACTCTTAGTAAGACACTTAAAATCTTACTTGCTATATGGTTATGCCTCTAATTTGATACAGAGTTAGATTCATTTTTTTTTCTTAATTTCTATTTTTAGGAGTTCTCTGTGTGTGTGTGTGTGTGTGTGTGTGTGTGTGTGTGTGTGAGACAGGGTCTCACTTTGTCACCCAGGCTGGAGTGCAGTGGCGCAATCTCAGCTCACTGCAACCTCGGCACTCAAGCAATCCTCCCATCTCGGCCTCCAGAGTAGCTGGGACTACAGGCATGCACCACCACACCTGGCTAATCTCTGTATTTTTTCTAGAGATGAGGTCTTGCCATATTGCCCAGGCTGGTCTCAAACTCCTGAGCTCAAGCGATCTGCACACTCAGCCTCCCAGAGTGCTAGGATTACAGGCATTAGCCACCGTTTTTGGCCGGAAGTTGTTTTTTAATACAATTTTTATTTTAAAATTGTATAAAACATACATGAATCCAAAATAAAAAACTTCAAAACAAGTTATATGTAAAGACAACCAATTTCTATTCCTTCTCCATTAGTAACCATTTTGTTTAATTTTGTAGTTGATTCTCTTGGCCAGAGGGAATTCTCTTGGTTTGTTTTTGTTTTTGTTTTTGTTTTAAGTATATATGTAATTATAGCCCTCCCTTAGATACACGGTAGCACATTATACATTATTTTACCCACTTTACCTTTTTAAATGTATATCCTGGAACTCATTCCACAGTAGTACTGTTAATTTTCACTTAATGTTTTTGATAGGTTCTTGGAAACTGCAATTTTAAGGGAAATTATGTATAATAAAACCAATTTTACCATAGGTTAGTTGATGTAAACAAGAGGTAAGTTCCTACAGCATATTTCTTGTTAAAAAAAAATTAGCAAACTTCTAAATAAAGATCCAAAACACTTCTAATATTAAACATTGAAATCAATGTGAGCTATAAATACATTTAAGAAACATTACTTTTAAAAGGAAGATAATTATTTACCCAATTTTTGGTGAATCAGTGAGTGATAGCCGTTATTGTGGTAGTGGGTTAAGTCAAGGAATAAGTATTTGCAAGGAGAAAATTGTAAAGCACACCTTCTACTACACAGTTCAAAAACAAACAATAATAAATACAGCGGGCTTGCTGAGTGCTTTTGCATTGCATGGTCTATTGTGATGCATTTGCTTTTGGTTTTTCTGAGACAGAGTCTCACTCTAACACCCAGGCTGAAGTGCAGCAGCACGATCTCAGCTCACTGCAACCTCTGCCTCCTGGGTTCAAGTGATTTTCCTGCCTCTGCCTCCCAAGTAACTGGGATTACAGGCATGTGCCACCACGCCCAGATAATTTTTGTATTTTTAGTAGAGACAGGGTTTCAGCATGTTGGCCAGGCTGGTCTTTCTGGTGATAAACTAAGTTGTGCTTTAATCAGGAGTAGGCCAAGGCTGCTTTCCAGCGCAGCATGACTCAGCAGGTTTGGACTGCAGGCGCACAACCCCCCACACTAGGTAACCATGCCATGTGAGGTGCATTAGGTGATCACCTATGTGTGTCTGTGGTTGGCTCAGAGTCACTATTGTCTGTAAAAGGTATAATTACCCTGCTAACGCCGTACATGTAGCTCACTTGTGCCGAGAGAGAGAGTAAAGCCCTGTCAAAATTGTCTATGATTTCTCAAGTGTTTCTCCAGCTACCTGCCACTCACCTACCAACTCCTCTCAGACTTCAGTTAGAACCTAACATAAGTCTGCACATATTTCAGCCATTATGGGCCACAAAGGAGGGTTACAAGTGTCAAGATAGTTTTTGTTTGTTTTTGTCTTGAATAGGTAATACATTCATATGATTTAAATATTTTTTTAAAAATTAAATGATATATCTTTCCCTTACACCCCATGGGTAATACCTTTATTTCATTTCTTCGTTATACTTCCAGAGTAATTTTATGCACATATTAAAACCCACTTAAGCCTAGTGTTCCATTATTGGAACACTAAGCATGTGGGAGTTATTTACATCCTACTGCTCAAGGTCATTGACAAGGTCTGATTGCAAAAATTCAAAAAAATTGCAACCTCAGGCAGACATGGGTTAAGATAGATATACACATATACTCTTTTACTCTCCTTCTTTACACAAGTATTACCATACCCCTGCACATTGTTCTACTAATCTTTTTTTTTTCACTCAACAAAAACTTAGACGGTTTTCATATTAAAACAAAAAGAACTTTCCTCCCCTTTTTTTTTTTGTAGCTGGCTAGTTTTCTATTGTAAATGTGTATCATTATTTAACCAGACTACTTTCATAAACATTTAAATAATTGAAAATATTTTACGATTACAAACAATGATGCTACCTTGAATAAGCATAATTTTGCCTGTCTAAAGTGTATTTGCCACTTAAATTCCTAGGAATGGAACTTCTGGGTCAAAGGCATACATATTTGTAATACTGACAGGTACTATTAAACCGCCCCCTATGAAAGCAAGAAAATGGACCTTCCCAAGCAATGCATGGTAGAGTCTGTTTCCTCCGGCCTTGCTACCACCACGTGGTATGTAACCTTTGGATTTTATTCAGTCCGACAGCTTGAAAAATAATATTTCAGTGTAGTTTCCACCTTCATTTACCTTCTTGTGAGTGGGGATAAGCATCTGTTTATGTATTTGGGGCTCTATATTTCATGGGATTGTTTATTCATATCCCTTGCCCATTTTTCTATTGGGTCGTTGTTCCTTTATAAACTGGTTAGAACTCTATATTAGGGGCAGAACCCTTTGCCTGTGATTTGGGTTGTGAATACTTTTCTCCATTTTTATCTACCTTTCATGCATATTTCTATTTTACCCATGGTGTTTCTGCCATGCAGAAGTTGTTGTTGTTGTTTTGCAAGGGCGGCAAAATGTAACAATCTTTTTTTCTGGATTCTAGATTTTCTGGATTCCAGTCACAGTTAGAAATGTCTGGGGAAGATAAAATTTAATTGTGCACTGAAAATATTTAGTAAGTTTGGGGGAAAAGAAATATTTAAAAGACCAAGAAACACTGGTAGATTATGGAGTGTTTGAAAGCCCCACTTTCAAGGTGTTGCCAGAATAAAAGGTTAGTGGAAAGGCCTCGCTTGTTCTTGTGCTGGTTTTAGGCAGAGGTAGAAACTGCCAAAAAATTAAAGGCTAGCTTTTTTTTTAATTGATGGGTAATACACATATAGTAAATTGAATAAAGGGCACTCATCTTAAGTATCCAACTCAATAAATTTTCACGTATGTATATACCTGTGTAACTACCACACAGATCAAGACACCATGAATCCCAAGTCCTTGATCACCTGGCAAATGGAAGAAGAAGGGATATTTAGAGTGAGTTAGAGAAATTTTTCTCCAGTGCAATGGAGTAGGGAGCGTAAAGGAAATGAGGAGTCATGGGCATCAAATCAGTGCTGTTGGAGTAACCTGCAGGAGTCTGGGGAGCCCTAAGATCCTCCCCAAATTCTCTCTTGTTAGAACTTATTCACATAGAAGAAAAGAAAAAGGTATTGAGAATCCGAAAAACAGGACAGGGTGGCTGAGATGTCATCTCAGGCCTAAGTCTTGGTGGGCAAAATAAAAATAACGGAGTGGATTGAGTGGATTGAGATGTGGCTGCTGCATTAGAGACGATGTGCATTTGAAGATAAAATTTAGGAGAATTGACTTACAGTATTGGGCTGGCATTTAATCCTTTCTTCTTTACTCTTTTCATAATCTCCCTTTCTTATTTGGTTCAAACTAAATTTCTAGGGGGAATGAAAGTGGGGTAGAATAAGAACAAAAATAAGCCAAAGAAAAGGTAAGGCACACAGTAAACCTTCATTCACCTCCCACTTTCTATTCATATTCTTCCCAAGTTTTTTTAAAATATAATTACAAGCTTCACACAGGTATAAAGAGACAAAGTGGTATAAAATGAAAAGTAAAATTATTCTCCTATCTACCCCACATCTCATGCAAGTTGGAAGGGGAAACTCCTTAGTCTTAATGTTTCCTTCCACGTGGAGATGTGATATTCCTGGCCTTTCTCCATTCCACAATGGAATTCACTTTAAAATGTGGCTTCATCTGAGTAGCAAACTTCAGGGAAAATAAAAAGCCAAACCCGTGCATTCCTGGCTCAGCTCCTTCCTTTCTTTCACCTGGGAGCTGGCACCCCGAGGGAGAACATGTTTGCTGCTTTTCCAGGTGCAGACTTTTCCCAAAATGTGGGAAGGGCTGCCATGGTTCAGCACTTTTATAACTGCCTGGATAAAGTTCCTTCTACTAAAGGAACTTATTATGCCTTTTAGCTCTCACAGCAAGTCATGTTCTTAAACTTAGATTTTATTAATAATAAAGTAAACATTTGAATCTTCCATCAACCTTATTCCCTGCCTTATTCCTTGATTTGTTCAGAAACTGAATGTGGAAGAGGACTGGCTCTTTTCAGAGGCTTCAATAACACCTATTTATGACTGTTTGAGATTTCAATTCAAAAGAATATACTTACAACTCTATTTCTTGATGTGTCAGCTTTTGGAGTATCTATTGGTCCTACTTTGTAAATAAGGAGGGATGTAGCTCACTAACTAGCTGCTACTTCTCCAAAAAATTGTTAGCATTTTTTAGTTTTAGCTCTACCACTGAAACTGCCTTTACAGAAATTTTAACAGCGAGAAAATTATGACGGTGAAAGAGATCTAACCTAACCAACTCCATCCTGTTTCTAACCTCCAAGGTGTCCTTGTTCATTCCTGGGTGTAGGCCAAACTCACTTTGGGAGGAACTTAATTTATAGTTTAACTTTGAAACAAAGATGATAACACCCCTTTCCTGCAACAAGCCCTCTTCTTGCCTGGGGACCAGGCTGCCTTTGCAGGACTAATAAATTAGCTATAATATTAGAAATCATGGTTTAGGAATCAAGCGGCTAGAGGTCACAAGATTCAAAACCTCCTCAATTGTTCCTAGGGATAATAACACTATTAGAAAACCTAAGATTGGTGCTCAAGTTATTTTTCAGACTCTGGCATCACCGAGCTTGATGAAAATGGCACATCTGATCTTGTGGTCCCCACCCAGGAGCTGACTCAGTGCAAGGGGACAGCTTCAACTCACTACGATTTCATCTCTGACCCAACCAATCAACACTCTCCACTCCCAGGCCCCCTACCTACCAAATTATCCTTAAAAAACTCCAGTCTCTAAATTTTCAGGGAGATTGATTTGAGTAATAACTCTGTCTTCTGCATGGCATGGCTGGCCTCAGGTCAATTAAACTTTCTTTACTGCAATACTGTGGTCTTTGTGCAGCAGGCAGGAAGAACTTGTTGAGTGGTTACACCACTGGTAATCTTTGTAACTTTAAAGAACTTTATCTTCTATTTTTGTATCTACTTCAGATAGTATTCTCAGTGCTCCAATTTATAAACTGAGCAATTAGTTCCCTACATTTTGCTCCAAAATTTCCCCTCTACCACCTTCCAGTTTATTAGCTCTACCTTAAGTCTTACACTATTAATGTTTATAATATTTTTATTTTATGTAGACTTACACATATGTACATACATGTAATTATTACAAATAAACATCCTAAAGTTTTTCTAAAGGCCAAAGCTGAAAAACAATTATGAATATTTAAAATATGATGATTCAGGAAATACTATTCTTAGCAGAACAATTGATATACTAGGGCCCACAAAGAGAGAAACATAATCATAGGTCAATATCCCATACTGCTTGAATGAACTTTTTCCAAAGTCAAAGCCAAATGGATATTCTCTTCTTACATCCCATCAATTGTTCAATGCCATGCCAGATTTTTTGTTCCTTCATGTTTAGACAATGCATTTTGTACAGATTATATTCCCCCATTGTATTAGTCTATTCAGGCTGCCATAAAACACCACAGATTAAGTAGTTTAAACAAAAGAAATTTATTATCTCACAATTTTGAAGGCTGGAAGTTCAACATCAAGATGCCAACAGGGTCAGTTCCTAGTGAGGCCTCTCTGCTTGGCTTACAGACAACCACCTGCTCAGTGTGTCCTCACATGGACCTTCCACTATAATGCATGGAAACAGAGATCTCTGATGTCTCTTCCTCTCCATTAAGGACACTAGCCCTATGGGATTAGGACCCTACCCTCATGACTTCATATAAACTTAATTACACTAGTAAAGGACCCACCTCCAAATATAGTCACATTAAGGGTTAGGATTCAACTTATGAATTTAGGAAGGAGGGAAACAATTCAATCCATAACACCTGTGTTTGTTCAAAATCTACATATATAGTAAATACTAAGATAACAGGGTATTTATAGAAGTATTTGCCAATTTTCTAGAACAGGTTATTCTAGAGGTAAGCCCCTATTCCATATATTGAGAAAAGTATTCATTTACCAAGAGTCTGGAAACATTAGAATGCCCTAAAACAGGGCCCCCAAACCTGTTCCTGTTAGGAACCGGGCCACACAGCAGGAGGTAAGTGGTGGGAGAGCAAGCAAAGCATCATCAGTATTTACAGCCACTCCCCATTGCTTGCATTACCACCTGAGCTCTGCCCCGTGTCCGTTCAGCAGTGGCATTAGATTCTCATAGGAACATGAACCCTACTATGCACTGTGCATGCAAGGTATCTAGGTTCTGGGCTCCTTGTAAGAATCTAATCCCTGATGATCAGTCTCCCATTAGCCCCAGATCAGACCATCTAGTTGCAGGTAAACTCAAGCCTCCTACTAAGTCTACGTTATAGTGAGTTGTATAATTATTTCATTATATATTACAATATAATAATAACGGAAATAAAATGCACAATAAATTTAATGCACTTGAATCATCCCAAAACCACCCCCACCCCCAGTGCCTGGAAAAATTGTCTTCCACAAAGCTGGCCCCTGCGGCCAAAAAGGTTGGGGACCACTGCCCTAAAACTGAACCATGGGCTTGTCTCCTCTGGGAAATAGCATAAAGTATTATAATTCCCAGGCCAAATTACTCCTGTGCTCATATTAGAGACAAACCAAATTTTTACCTGAGACCTACAGCTTCCCACTAGATGACCCATGACCGGGGCAATTGTTCCTGAAGGCACTAAGGATTATGCTGTGGGTCTTTGTCTTAGCTTTTCTGTGTTGCCATAACAAAACACTTTAGAATGGGCATTTATAAATAACAGAAACTTATTTCTCACAGTTCTAGAGGCTGGAAGTCCAAGATGGAGGCACGGGCAGATTCTGTGTCTGGTGAGGGTCCAATCTCTCCTTCAAAGATGGCACCTTGTTGTTGCACCTTGGCAGGGGACAAATGCTGTGTCCTCACATGGCGGAGGAACAGAAAGGCAAAAGGGGAAACCTAAATTAGTTCCCTCCAGCCCTTACATAAGTCACTAATCCATTCATGAGGACAAAACCCTCAAGACATAATCATTTCCCAAAAAGCCCCTCCTTATATTACTATCACAATGAAGAGTAAGTTTCCACATAAATTTTGCAGAGGACACACATTCAAACCATACCAGCCTCAACCTCCCCACTCCATTGCTCCCACATCGTAGTTAAGTCTGGATAGATACTCTAACCTGCATCCAGAATTGAAGAGACAAGGACTCAGGTGAGGACCCAGGTGAGCACTCTCTTCATAAAACCAGAGTAAAAGGCATCTTAGGTATCAACTCATCCAGAGTTCTTCTCTTTACAATCAAGAAAACAAAAACCAAGCAAATTTGGACAATGGGTTTATGTCCAAACTACACAAGGTTCAATTACATTGGAACCCAGGATCTCTGACTTTTGTTTTTGTTTTTGTTCTGTGTCCTGTACATGAAACGATGATGCCTTTCAAGTCTCCTCAATGGCAGGGGAACTCTGGAATTCAGAGAAGCTGCCTGATTTTTATGGATGAATATCCATTCACCCCCAATAAGAAGTGTAAATTGTGTCTCTGTTCCAAAGTTTGATACCTAATTACCGTCAGGAACTGAGTTGGAGAGTGCGAGCTGACAGGTGTTAATGTGGCCAATTAAGACAATAAGCCAAGCTGAAAGTAACCATGAAGATTTTGTTCACTGACTGCAATTGTATAAGCAAGAGGCCAACAGGACAAAACACCAGCTCCCTCATGTTCCATTTTCCCCATGGAACAGCTCCAGGGGGATCGTCAGATGGATCAACCCAGAATGGGGGATTCGCTGACTGCCTTAGGGATGGGAGACAGGTTGGGAACAAGGAGTGGAAAAGTACTGAATATTGAGTCACAGTGTCACAATGGAGACAAGTGTCTTGATAAGGAGACCTCTGAAAGGAGGTGTTTGAACTAGGAATGTAGAAATGCGTAGGAGCATGGCCAGTCTGGGAAGCACTGTGCCCTTAATTGCAACTGCCTCCAGACCATGCACCAATTGTGGTGTGGGAAGGACAGCTTCCCCCATGAGGCCTGCCACATAAAGCCTTTGTAATCGCCTGTGGTCAGGACAGAAAGATCACTGGTAGAATTTTGACCTGGAGTCAGCCTCCTCAATGACATATGGTGACACACCTGTCCCCAGATGTGTTCACAAATAGTCTATAAATCCTTATACATGACATTTGCTTAATGTATATTTTAAGTACCATAGCTGATGATAGTCGGAATAAAGCTAATTATCACCAAATTTTCTCCACAGTAAATTGTCTTCTCATCCATCATAAGGGTCACAGTCAACACTCCTCTAACAAAAGATAGGTTAGCAAGAAAAAAGCATAACAAATTTATTTCAAAGTTTTATGTGACATCAGAGTCAGAAATGAAGACCCAGGGAAGACTATTTTTATGCTTAGGCACAATGAAAAATGGACAGCCATGAAGAAATGTGACTGGACAAAATGGTAGGATCTAATTGTAAGAGATGGAAGGGGAGACCCAGCAAGGCCTGTCTGTTCAGATGCTGCTTGGCCTCTCTGTGTAGCACTCCTTCCTCCCAGGTATGGGCAGGACCCCTCTGGAACAAGGGTCTTACGACCTACAGTAAGATAAAGCAGGCCAGGGAATTTCTTTATGGCCAACTCCTACACAGAAAGACAGGAGGAGGTTAAATAGTCCTGGGTTTTATTGCTTGCTTTGGGGAGAATGGTTCTAGTTTCTATGATCCACCTTAGGGAGGATAAATTCTGGTTTCCATGACTTGCTTCAAGGGAGAAAGAAGGATGGAAGACAGGACGATGGGAAAGGTCAGAAAGACCTTGGTTCTAAGGTTGCTTCTAAGGCCTTCCAACCTCCTTTGGTTAAAAGTACTCGGCATTCCAAAGCGCCAGACTTTGGGGATTGTGTTCTGAGCCCCAACACCACCAAAGATGCTACAATTAAATATCATTATACATTAATGTGCATGCTTTTCTGTGCTCTAACACAGAGCTGGACACAACTGTGAGAACTCACTCAATAAATACATGTTTAGATTTCTTTTGTTTGTTTTGGTTACTATAAAAATCTGAATATAATTAATGGTGTATTTCCTTTGCTTGCACTATATGGCTTGCAATTTTACCTATTAATTTTATTATCCTATTCATTGTATATGGTTTTAATTACAATCTCCTCAAATCTTTCTTGGTAGAAGTAAGTGTGGTAGAAATGAATAAGATAATTGAACACAGATATTATAGTAAATACATGTCAACTGGAATGTGAAATGCTGTGGCTACTCCCCAAGGAGATTTCATCCTAAGAAAAGACATTCCAGATACTGTAGATAAATCCCTCTTCCCTATTCCTGCCTCCAAACCCCACCTGCTTCCCTGCCCTCAACACATTTCCTAAACTAGGACAGGAACATGTGGGAAAAACCAAGTGGAAAAGGGAAGCAATTCACAGCCTAAACCAAGCCAAACCATGTTTCCACCTATTTGTTGGACTTTGAAAAACTTGCTAAAGCAAATTTAACTCCCCAAATGTGTATTTTAAAAGGTCGGGTATTGAATGTGGGACGGAAATTGCACTGCTGTGCAAGATTGAAGTGTTGTGTGAAATCGCAACAATTGTGCCCATTAACAGAAAAAAATATTCTCTGTAGGGTCTCTCTCCAGTACTGAGCCTTGGTTAGCTGACAGTACTGGAATGTGCTAGCCAGGGTACTCTGCCACATCTTCAAAGCTGGAACATCACCAGCTATGCCTTCCTACATTCAGTGTGTTTACATACCTTTCTCTATTAAAATAAACACCATGCAGAATGTTAACAGACTGGATTAAAGTAGAAATAGGCATGAAGCTGGGGGCAAGCATTAAGCATCATCTTTCTGCTTCTCCCCAGCTGTGTCACAGGCTTGGAACACTTTAAATAGGCTTGAGTGGAAAAGATATTAAAATTAGCTTTGAATTTTCTAGGGTTTTTTAATTTTTTTTATTTTTATTTATTTATTTATTTTTTTGCTGATTTCAGACACTTAAAGGCATTATTTAAAAGTAGACTCCTGGTCTTTTCTTTCCCTGTGTTTCTTTTTCCTTCTTTTGATAACTGATTTAAAAGTTCTTTCTACTACCTTGCTCACTTTTTTTCTTACCATTCCCTTTACCATTGTTTTGACCTTTCTCCTATCTAGCTCAGTCTGCTTTTTGTATGCAGGCAGCCAACAGGATACAAACTGTAAAGTATGTTTGGCCTGACTTACTGTTTCCTTTCTGCATGCTTGGATGTAGAGAATAAGAATCTAAAAGCATAGGTTTTTCCATCTTCTGAAAAAAAAAAATCCATGCTATACAGGTCAGCCTAAAATTTTTAAATGAATGCAGTTGTCCTATGTTATACTTTAGTCACAGACCCTTTGAATACAGCCAAATCCCAGCTGCACCAATGTCTTCTTGGCTGGATATGAACAGTGCCATTGCCTGGGTTCTCATTGCTTTTCTGGCCCAGATCAGCAGATCTTCCCACACCCACACCCAGCCCTGCCCTTCTCCTTGAGTGTGAGGCAGGAAATAATAAAGCCTGAATAAGGAAATAAAGGCCAAGACACTATTTTAGTGGTCTTAGACTCTGCATCAACCAGAAACACTAATGGTCCCTGGTTTCCTTCTGGCCGTTCTTCAGGACCATCAGTAGCACAGTCACTGCTTCAGTCTCTTTTATTTGTGCACACACACACAAAAATTATCCTAAATGATTGCTCAGTGAATTCTGCTTTCCGTGTGTTTCTTTTACTAAGAAGGACAAAATATGTACATGAGGGAAATGCATTTCCATCATTCACCCACGACTATATAAATGAATATTATGGAATATTTACAATGTATTAGGATTAACTGTAGGATTATCTTTTTCAAAGGAAATGTACTAAACTTAGTCATAAGCAATGAGTCAGTCTCATTCCAGAAATCATTCAGAGGTGCCATAGAGCTTCTTCATGGAAACATGCCAAAAACAATATATAGTATAAGAAACTACTCCAGACTATTTTATGCCTAAATGTAAATAATAATAGCAATATTATAAACTGTGGAAAAGAAGAAACTTAAATGATAGTGCTAGTAAATGTTAACCATCCCAGTAGAACTACAACTTGTCAAGGCTTGGGGAGAAACTATGTAACTGCTACTGTTACTAATAAAGAGGAGGGAATGGCATTTTCATGCAGGCAGATATGCTATCTATATATGTATGTGATATCGGGAAGCAAGGAAGACAGACAGCGTCATCCTTATAGTAAGCATCCAGGAAAACAAGGTTCACAGACAGGGCCTTGGAATCTATGCTTCTTCTCAAAAAGAAGAATCAGTTTTCCATTTGAATCTGCTATCAGGACACTTATTATCCCACTAAGAATAATTGCCTTAGTCACGATGAGGCACATAACACAAAGGAACAAGGGAAACAGCAACCAGTCTCAGGTTTCAAGATCAAATCAAAGCAGTGTGGTGAATAGGGCAGGGATTTCTGCCTGTTTTGTTCATTGATATGTCCTAAGTGCTTATAATGGTGCCTGAACATAGTAAGTGATCAATAAATATTTACTAGATGAACGCATGGTGAACAAATAAGCAATGATTCAACATTATTCACACTGAAGGATGAACTATTTCTTGGAACATGTAAGCACTGGACATTTTGCAAAATTTTTCAAAGTGTGGTAAGTAGCCTCCTTTGTTTGCTATTCAGCTAACAAATATTTCATCTAAAAATATATTTAAAGCAAGGACATAGTATAGTTCATGTCTTTGAAAAAAAAATAATAAATAATTATTCTGGATCTACTATGTGCAAATCATTGTAACCTGTAAGGGTATGAGCTCTGATATAAGAAGCGAATCACAGATATGAGACAAAAGAGAAATGACATACACAAAAGATGATGAGCAGATTTTGGATACCACAAAGAAAAAAAAAATGACCCTTGTTTTAACCATCTGGGCCTTGGTAGGTAGGAACCAGAATCTCATATCAAAAACCTACTCTTCCAGTTTTAATATTTTTTCTACTTGGTTAGATTGTATCAGTGAGGATTTGGTCAAGAAAACAGAAAATCACTCTAGGTATTTCAAGAAGGAAGGGATTTAACACAGAGAATTAGAGCCCTTACACAAAACCACTGTCAGGACCAGGAGAAGAAAAGTCAGGGAAGCTCTTCATAGTTTTCAGGACATCAGGAAATTCAGAGATCAGAAGAAACCTCTGCTAATGATCTCAACTTCCTGCAGCCCTAAAGTGGGTGATTTCCAGAAGAATACCTAAAAACTTCGGGCAAAGTCTCATGTCTGCTCTTTGCTGAGTTTGTTTATCTGCTTGCCCACAACTGCCGAGTCAATGATGGCTTCTCCTCTTTTGCCTTCGGTTCTACTCCAAATCTCAAGGAGTGCCCTCCGTACATGGAACTTGAATTAGAAATCTGGTGACAAAGCAGTTTGGAAAATATAATTCCCAGGCTTCCAGATCCTACAAGATAAGGGGGAAAATAGATGGGAGTAAGACCGTTGCTAACATTCCAACAAAACTCCAGCACAAAGATTGAGGTTAAGTCTATCATCAAATGTAAATGGTTTTCATCCATCAAATGGACTCAGTCACTCTCCTATGGA